>NC_135503.1:20653024-20801109 GCF_052857255.1 Amblyomma americanum | reverse complement strand
ACAGGTTCCCAAGCTGTTTCTCAACTTCCCAGATTGATGGCATAGCAACACTAAAGAAGAGAACTTGCCTAAGAGCAACACCGGGCTCAGAGGATTTAACAGCATCAACTAGACACTGCAGTTGAGTCATCGATCGCTCAACTCGTCGGGTACTTTTGAATTCCAGTCGGCACCGCTGAAACAGCGCACTAAATTGGACTGACCAAGCAGTTGGCACTGAGAGCGTTCGCTCTATGTATGCCATGATTTCCTCATCCCTGAGAGCATCTGGTGCACTAATGCTCTTGCTCAAAACGCACACTGCCAGAAGCAGGCAGCTCTCCTCGGGTGTCAAGAAAACGTCAGTTGGCGCTTCAGCACTAAACTTTATCTCATTCATGACAGTATCATCTTTGAGTGGCACATTTCTGGGGAAATGGTTTGGCTCTGTTGGCGACGGAGTACTAACGCCGTCACCGCCATCTTTATGGCGCACGTCAAGCAGCAACTGCGGAAGCTCATTTTCTTGGTGGTATGTTCTCTTACCAAGTGCGCCAGTTAGTCGAAACTCGAGGTTTGATACGCTTTTCGCCTTCTCCAGGTAAGAACGGCTATTCTTCACTTCAAAGTAGTGCACGTAAGATACAGCTGCTTCTGTACAGAACACCATCGTGAGCCTTCTCTGCTCGTATCCAACACCATTTGACGGCAACTTGCTTTCGACGTCGGCGATTCGCTGGCAGATCTCGTCGTACAGTTCGTGAGATCGATCCAGCATGATCAGTTGATGAACGTACGTGCATCTCCATGACCACCAGTCAGCTGTCCAGCAACTTTGCAAAGCTTCTCTGCATCGCACAAGCACTGCCTTGGCAATAATAAGGAATGTGGGTTGTTCGATCAAGTGGTACGGAGGCTCCCCGCTTACTTCGAGCGCTTTGAGGCACGCGCGCTGACATTCCTCAGACTCTGCGTTGGGAAAAACGTCATTCGCAACGTCTGCCGCTGGCCCTGTCCAGTTGCACTGCATGAACAGCTTCAGGGCAGACACGCCGATTAGAAGCACTGTCAGATGCCGGCTCAGGCTACCGCCTTCGGCGTATTTCTTGCATTTCTCAATTATGTCGCTGAAACAACTAGCATAGGACGATACACTTAGCACATTCTTTGTCCGATCTTCTGCAAACACGCTTATATAGTCACCTCGTATAAAGCAATCCCCGAGAAATCTCAAGAAATTGACGTCGTCCTCCTCTGCAGACGCATCACACACATCTTGGAGCTCGTCGGAGAAGTCTCGGCCAAGGACAACAGCGAGCTCGATTTGCTTGAGAAGTTCCATAGCTTATTTGGCTTGCGACGTAGTTTTCAGGTAAATGTAGTCAAGAACGGCTTAACTACGCAGAGTTGGCGTGTTCACGTTAACCACGCATAGAGCACATGGCTACGGGGCTACGGCGTGACGGCGTCACGTGGATCGGCATGGATCCGGAACCGGCCTCGATATCGGCTAGCGGTGTCAAAATGCCACAAATGTCACCCGATTTTTCTTTGACATCTTTAATAACTTATTTGTGTGAAAATGGACTATGTCAGCATTCTAAAAATTTCATGCTTAAAGCAATAAAAACTTATTTATTAAATTAAAAACCTAAATGTTCAAACGAAAGTAAAACGCTAAAGTAGTAACTGTTCATTAATTTATATAATGGTTCGATATGTAGCAATAGACTTTATTATTAGTGCTTAAACATTTGAACTAATTATATTACGAAGCGGCGGAATTTGCGCGGCGTCTGCATACATTGACAATGTCTTGTGGTGCTGAAAACTTGCAGGAACCACCTGAAAGCAGCAGCAGAACAGCGTTCTAGACAGCGTTGATGTCGCCACGCATTGACCTCAGCTAGTGCGCGAAACACGCTGCAAAGTATAGCTTTTGGCGTGCCGTGTTGGTCTAATGCCGGCATTCATTCGTGAATCTACATGCAACTCTGTCACGAACCGTAAGCCTGTTTGAACTTCATGAGCGGAGCAACAGAAGTCGTCCACGTGCTTCTGAGCTCTTCGAGCGGTACAACGTGACTATGGCGAGTGTCAACGGCGCAAGCGAAAAAAAGATCGGTTTCAGTTCTAAGAAAATGAAGCGTATGGAGTCTAAGAAAAGAAAGATTGAAGCGTTCTTGCATTTATGCGAACATAAGTCGGTGCCCGCCAACTCGGACCCGTCCAATGCACCGAAAAGGAACCGACCATGTTCAGCGGACAGGAGCGCGCACGAAGATATGCACGTTGAGGAGACGGCGTCCGTCGCACCAGCGGCAGCCAAGACGATCGGCGAGGAACTGGTGACTCTGCGGGCCAGGAGACGGCCTTTCACCGATGCGTGGAAGGAAATGCCGAAGTTCTACATGACCGACGACGGCTACAAAGCTGCTTGGTCGTGGCCAGACATCGACCGTGGCGCTGGCGGCACTGATGCCGACGGAGCTGAAGAAGACAAGACCGCCGTTTACATGCAGGACATCCAGGCTTTGCTGCTCGTGTCACTGTTGGGCCAAGAGACCCCAATCTTGACACGCTGGTGTCGATACCTTCGACACGCCAAGACCAGCCACATGGTCGTAGTCGTAGTGAAAGGCCTGTCTGCAGACAGCCTCGCTGAGAATGTTGAACGCTTTCCCGAGCTACGCAACATCTTCCCCGACGGCGGTGTGCGCGTTGTTCCGTCTGCCAAGTACGGTGCCACGACCGAGTCTGAGCTGACACAGGTGCCGATCAGCTTCAGGAGTGGTCAAAAACTGCGGTGTGTATTCGGCTCTCTGCAAGCCGCCGAAGCGAAGGGCGCTGTGTTCAGGTGCTACGGCGCATTCGTGCCCGTTGTCCGGCCCAGCGACGCGGACACTGGCGGCGATGCCGAAGGATCAGCAGCTCCATCCAGACCAAACGCGCTCAAGAGCGGCGATGCCGCAGCTTCCGAGCCTCCAGTCCAGTGTAAACCGGCGGCTGTAGAATCCAAGACGCATGTTAAGCAAGTCAAAGATACGAAGGCACTGTTGGCTGGTAGCAATGAGCTTCCCAAACTTCCTCCTGCACCAGATGCATTGACGAACCAGCATGGTGGCAGCAGTTGTGTTGACATTGTGCCACGTACTATGTTTCTTCTAAGTCCAGTGCAGATGATAATGGAAGGCTATCCGCTGGTCAGAGCAAACAACACACAGCACTATGTGTATACGAAGGAGCGTTATCTGCCAGTGCACGATGGGTAAGTATGATGTGTATTGTGCTGGTTGGTACATTCGTGGCAAAACTTTATGGAGCTACGCAAGCCGTTAATGAAGGAGCTGAAATTATTAGGAATTCTTTAAAAGCTTTTACATTGAAATACAAGGGCACGATTCTGTGCTGGTTTGGGCATGTTGATTCTGAAAGAAAAGCTATAGCCCTTCTCGCTACTCAAAAGACGAAAAACCATAAAATGCTTTGAGCAAGAGAAGACATTATTTTAGCGAAATATTAAGCGTCAAAAATGTCTTGTGGCAGGGTAACCAAGGCCAGCTGGACCGTCAGCCGGTCTGAGGCTAGCCAAGCTTGCCACGTTGAGAGAGAATGGTATGGGAAAAGGGGACTGAATGGCAACGAGACAGGAAAAAAGGCAATGTTCCAAATTAGCATATGGTTCAGGACAGTTCGGGCAAGGGGGGAGTGTCGGATATGGTAGAGATAAGAACGGGCAGGAATAAGGAGTGCATTTAAGTGTATGCATCGAAGAATGTGTAGTTGAGTGCTGGTGAGAGATTTTTCTGGTACAGGAAGTGTATGAATAGTATCTCTTATGTTGTCATAGTGAATATTTATTTCTAGTTTGTTGTTGACAGTAGTGTCCCACGTGGGTGGATAAGGTCGGAGAATTCCGGTGTTGCAGTTCATGGGCAAGGCGATGAACCGCCTCATTGCCTGGGATTTCAGCCTGATTAGCAATCCACCTCACTGTGACAGTGTGGGGATATAGTTTGGTGAGAGCTGTTTGTAGGTCATCCCGCAGTTGTGCAGGAATCCGACCCAAATGAATTGCCTGTATAGCCTGCATTGAATTGCTTTATACGGTATATCCTGAAGGGTTACAGGGTGCTAGGGAGAGGTCGTGAGTACTGTTGATTATCGGGAAAATCTCTAGGGTGGCTGTTGGAGACGGATCAGTGTAAGGACGAAGCAGCTGCTGCAACGTGAGTTTATGATGCGTCTGTGTATACGATCTTCGAATCAATAGGATGGACATGATTGGTAACGCAAATGGAATGTCTGACTGGATTGGTATCGGATGCAACTTTTTTTGAATAGGGCAATTTGGAGGTTATCTGGGAGCAGGGAAAGGGGGTCAATGATAGGTTTAAAAGCAACTTGTTGTGGTGTCCAGTGTCCCTGTTTTGTTGTAGAAGGTCGCGCCATTTGACAGTCACAATGTTGTATGAGGTCATTTAGGGGCAAGAACCGCTTGTATAGTATGCTTTGTGTTTAAAATGCTTTTTTTTGAGGAACCGGCAACCTCATATTGGACCATGCAAGCATATTCCCTGCTACTCTACATTTCCTTGATTTTGACATGTGGACCCAAGCATGTTGCTCATAGGTTCATCAACTTGTTGCACTTGGTCCCTAAGCACATAAACACGCACATATTTCCAAAATGGATTGTTTGTGAAACTGCAATGAAATGTGGCTGTCACCACCCCATGCTATTGGTGTGCGTTGTTCCTTTGCCACTTTGGATTTGTTTGAAAAGTGCAGTTTGTTGGCCTTTTGCATTGAAAAATACTCAGCACGGTCACCTGAGGGCATGGCATATTAGAGCTGTAGAGCCCATTGTGCATTCTTTTTCTTGAAAGTAGCTATAATCAAAGCTTGATCATTATCAGAATAAGTTAACGGAGCCTTTGCTGTCTACATCTTGCTATAAAATCAATTCATATTGCTAGAGCAAGTATTATTTACACTAGTGGGAGCACTGTCCTTGTACTCATTGGTGGGAGCATGCGTGCTGCGAAAGAACTTGCACGCCTTCTGTTACATCTATCCGGCGTGGCACTTTACGAAGAAGGGTTCCTCATTTAGCGAAGAGCATCAGCAAATTCTTCGACATTGATGAAATGGGAGGAGTTAATGCAATACGTTTAAGAAAGGTTCAAACTGAAGATAATGCACACGCATGCACGAACATCAGGTTGTGATGATGGGACAGTTGAGTAGTTCTGTAAAGAAGTCAAATTATCAGTAAAGAAGTCAAGCATAAAATCAGGGAAGAAATAAGACCACCGATTAGTTTCTTGGCAATTAGAAGCTATGGCATACACTCTGGGAATAATACAAGTCTGTTTTTTTATAATTTGCAAAAAAGGAGCAATCTCTGAGTTATGGATGTTGTTTTGGTAAGCACAGAAACAGTTAATGCGCACGAAAAAGTCAGAACATGTTAAAAATTAAATGCAGTTCATTTGCACTGATTGTGGTGTGGTGCAGAATGTAAAGAGGATAGGCGTGACCATAAGGTCGCAAGTCATAAAATTTGCCCCAGCTTGATGAGGGAGCAAGCAAAAGACACTGAGAAGTAGCAAAGTAAAATGTGAAGAAGTCCAAGTTTTCACTTTAACACATGTTTTCCACTTCAGCAAAGAAAGCTAAGCATAACTCAGAAGTAGCAAAAGCCAGTGTGACCAAAATAATATTGACTGTATTTTAAGGAGCAGGCAGGGTAGTTATACTTCATCTCACAAGTTGTTTGCAGCACTGTGATAGCTAGAGCTATCTCGTCCTGCCAGGGCCAAGGAAGAGAACAAATAGTTTCTTAAATATTTGAGCACTGTTGTGACTATTCTTCAAACATTTATTGCAGTAATTGAAAAGGTAGTTGTGGCTGATGTTTTGAAAGTACAGTGAGCATTTTATTCACTGGATAAATTAGCAGATTTGAAAATATACAGCGCAGAAAACGGGGACTTTAGGGTAGAAAACACAGGACAAGCGCTGTGTCCCCGTTTTCCGCGCTGTATATTTTCAAATATATATCACCAACTCGCCCGCCTTGCTATCGTATTAAATTAGCAGAGAAAGTCTACATGAGCACAGCAGTGCAGAGGCCTGCTGCAAAGTGGTGTGCCACCATTCGTAAGCATGGTGTCTACCATGTTGGCCATGTCTGCTGTGTACAGCAGTTGGACACTCGTGCTCTTTCTTTCGTTGGAATGGAGCCACCAGTTGCAGGGAAAGGGGCACAGAGGAACAAAGTTTATAGTGCATGCCGTTCTGATTGGCTTAGATAGCCGCAGCTTTACAGCAGTGCAACCAACTTGCGAGTTGGGGCACAGTCCGTAGAAACTAAGAGCCATGTCGCAGAACCAACTAACACAACTGTAAAAATTGGTAAGTGGAGGTCAAGTGGCAAGCGGAATTAAACTGTTTCAGGTAGATTTAGATTGAGGTAGCATTAGTGCACCAAGACAACCTGAGAGCAGCAAGAAGTAAACTAAACATAGGCAGAAATCGGTCGCACTTAGCAAAAAACAAAAACGGATGTCATTATTTATAATTTGGATAAGACGGCTTAGCTGACAGAGGAGATCTGTGATAAATTGCACAGGATGAGTCCCTGTGCAAAAAGTGTTTGAAAACTGTGTGAAAAAAGTGTTTGATTCAGTTGAAGCATGAGCAGTCATTACATGACCAGTGAGCCAAGGGATCATACTTCAGAATTAGAAAGTATCAACATGGACTGCATGAACCATGTCTGTGTGGATCATAGCCGGAGTGTGGAAAATATATGCCATAGAATGTTGTTACGGACAAGCACTGTTACTATTCACTGTCTTTCAGCAAGAATTATTCACAGCATTATAATGGAAAGTTCAGGCAAAAAGTTCACAAGGAATACCTTAGCAATCGGAGTCACTGGCATGTCCAGCTGATTAACTCGGGGAATGAGTTGCAGGCAAAGACTGGAGATATTTACAGGCATGTAGCATAGGTAGTATTAAATGTGGATGTGAGGAAAACTAGTCCTCAGCACCCTTCAAGGTATTAGCATTTTTTTTATACATGTTTTGTCTTCTCTTTCTTATTCCGCATCTGAAGTGGTATTCCTTATACAAAAAAAATGAACCACCAGATAGCCCAGCTTTCTGCTTTGACTGGATTAGTTTATTATAGGTAGTGAGGTGCTTGAAGTGTTGGGAGAGTAAATGTATCACAGACAAGTAAGTATGGCAGATTTAGACCATAAGAAAGAAAACTGGAGACTAAAGATGGCCTGATCTGCATTTTCATCGAAGGCAGCAGAGGATCGTATATGGGAATGAGGTTCAGAAGTTAGTTGAAATAAAGTGCTCATTGTTGCCACAGCATGGGGCTAATTAGACTGGTAGGAGTCTTTCGTGCTGGACTTACTGGCTTGCATGATGATAATGATGATTACAGTAGCCAAACTGCATGCATGCTTAATCATGGCAGTCAGTAACTATGATACTTTCGTCTCATTGCAGGTCTCGCATGTATGCAATCGACTGTGAGATGTGCCTCACAACAGCCAGGTTGAATGAACTCACTCGGGTCACAATGGTTGACGAAGATGAAAGAGTGCTGCTTGATGAATTGGTCAAACCTCGGAATCGCATAATCAATTACCTCACACAGTTCAGTGGCATCACAAAAGAGATGCTGGACCCTGTGTGGACACGCATAGAGGATGTCCAGAGAGCAATATCTGACCTTCTGCCAGCCGATGCAATTCTCGTGGGGCAATCTCTCAACTGTGATCTCCATGCCTTGAACATGATACATCCATATGTGATTGACTCTAGTGTCATCTTCAACATATCAGGAAACCGGCACATCAAGACTAAGCTTAAAGTACTCACAAGCACTTTCCTTGGCGAAGAAATTCAGACAGGTGACGATGGCCACTGCTCGGCAGAGGATGCCACAGCAAGTCTTCGCCTTGTAAAGCATAGGCTGAAACAGGGCCTCTTCTTTGGAGATGCAGTTCTTCGGGACATGCAAGAGGAACTCATGGCAAAAGCGTACGAAGAGCATGACCTTACGAAGCCCTTAGAAGTTTATGTTTACGATGAGAAAGAGCCAGATTATTTCCAGGCCAGTAACGCACTAACCGAACAGCAAGAGCCGTCGGGAAAGAAAAACGCAGCTAAGCTGAAATCATCAGTGTTCTCCAAATGTCGTGGACAGCTCAAGACAGAGTTCCGGGGTGCTGTAAGCAACCTGTTCTACTACCTCGGCAAGAGGGAATACAAAACGTCATCTCACCTGGTCGGCACTAAGGAAGTGCTTGGCAGATTCCCAAAGTTTGTGCTGAAAGCCACACCACACACTGAAGTGAGTGGAAATGCTGAGGCTGCGAAGCATGTAAGGTCTCTGATGCAGACAAATCTGGTTGTCATGGCTGGACTTGAGACACAGGACAGCAGTGGACAGCTCACTGAGGAAAAGGCCGCAGAAGTTGACAAACTTCTCAGCAAAATTTATTATGATTGCAAGAAGGCATCTTTGTTTGTTGTCCTGTTGGAAGGGTCAGTGGATGAAGATACACAGGTAGCTCAGCATGGAGTGTGCTTTGTGAAGGTCAAGAAATTTGAAAAGAGACCTGCAAAAGAGATGTGTAACATAGACGACCAATAAAAGCTCCAAGGTTGTCAATATTTTATTCATGTTGGGACACCTTTTGTAAAAGCAGGTACAAACGCTTTCCCTCTCTAAATCGCCTGCACATCTGTATTCAGGTTTTGAATAGAGGTGGCATTTTGAGGTGTATCTTGTCCAGTAAGTCATCTGATGTCATTATTTGTTTAGTTTGTCTGTGTATGCAAAATTCCCAGTCTCCTGCAATAACTCTTAACCATGAACAAATTTCTCCATGCAGGTATTGTTATTCCATCTATCAGAAGAGGAAAGAAACAAACACTGCAGGCAGAGTGTGGCAGGGGTTAGAGGTTTATCTGTTTCCTGACAGATGGAACCTCTTTGTATTTTCTTCGTATTCCAGCATATGGCTTCGATCTCCTGCAGATGTCAGTATAATGTCAATATCGTTTAGATGAATCTGGCAAGTAACCTCACAAGGTGCTAAAATTTTCACAGAACCAAGCCATAAGCTACCCTATTAAAATTTGCAAATTTTGAGTGCACCCGGGCTCACAGTAATGCAATCACTAAGTTTTCACTATAAAAATAAACGGGCATGTCACATATATCAAGCAGTTATGATGATGCTTTCAAAATGTTAAAGGCAGAGTTTTTTGTACCATGATGAGCATTATAGATTTGAACAAAAAGTACTCACATTTCCTCCCGGCCTACCCTGTCTCCCTTTTACCAGAGACTGCAATGGCACCTGCTGTTTCCCAGAAGTTTAACTCTTTCCTTACCATACATTATGTATCCAGAGCGAGCAGGTTATGGGAGCGGAGCGGGCATTTCAAGGTACTAAAACACTGCTATTACAGTGGCATAGTGAGATAGCACATCACATGACAGCAGTGGCATAAAAATAATATATGTAATTATGTAGAGATGGTGCATCAGCAGCGGTGCCATAAAGCTATGTGTGAAGCTATGCCTCCCCTTCCAGGTATGAATGCTAAAAAGGAATTTTGCTGTCAGAGGTTAGTTTCAGTATGTGAGAGACAGTGCTTAAGAATATGTACAGCTTAATTGCTCAATAGCAACACTTGTATTTCTTCTACTGTAGAGTCTATTATCTTATATGAAAGCAGAACAAATTTTGATGCTCAAAAGGCCTTTAAGGCAGGAAAGGCACTTATACCTACAAGGCAATGCTCATTATGTCTCTTAAAACAAAAGCTAAGCACAAGAACAAAAAGGACAATAGGACAGTGCTCCGTCCTGTCGTCCTTATTCTTGTGCTTTGTTTTTGTGGGCCGAGTCCTGCAAGCATGGAATCGAACCAACTAGCGCTATTGTGGTACAAATATAACCTCAACTTCCTGCCGAACCCGGTAGATAAAATCTCTACCAAAAACTGTTCAACGAAGGCTGCCCTGGAAGGGCACTGATGCTTTACGTTCTCACCAGAATAAAAGCAGACAGCAGGCATCGGTTAAAAGAGGGGACAGCAGCGCCAGTGCTTGACTTCAAGGAAGAGCTAACTCGGCCACAAGAGATCATAAACAAAGCCATTGCAAATGTAGCATACACCGCTTACATACTCCACAAGTGGTCTCTTGCCTGACATGAAACACCTTTGCACAAAAGATTCAACCACTGCCAAAAACACTAGAGCAGATTTGCAACATCTTATGTGGACTTGTCCATCTTTCTTACGAGGGAAACACAAAATTCAGCACGTACCACACGACATGGCCACCCTATTAGACAAGATACAATCAAGCACCGCAGCACAACATGCCAATTTGGCATACAGTAGTGAGAGCAGCCTGCTTCGAGTAGTGTAAAAGGGGTCGACTGACTTGCAATGCGCAGCTCTGAAGGCTATGACCTACTACCTACTACAAGTTGCCTCTGCACATATACCCCCATCCTTCCTAATTCCGCAACAGTGGCCGAGAGCCATCCCTCCCTTGCAATAAAGGCTGCATTCATTCATTCTTGAAAGCAATAAATGTGCTCAGTATGAAGCAGTCTGTAGACATGGGTTGAAATTTGTATGACCAACGTGATTGATGTTCCTCACTAATTGTTCAATGGCATTTTGCCTCAGTGATACAGAACTTTGTTTTTGAATTGGTAGGTGAAAGACCTACAAATTGATTGTTACAGGAGCAGATTTATGGACAACTCCAAAAGGACATTTGTCAGGTCAGTCAAAATGCTCTACCAAACTATGAGAGAAGAGGTTTGTTTTGTGCATTGAATGCAAAGGAAGGGCATTCAGGACACTTTCCTACAGGGAATGGCAGAAAAATAGGAAATCATCAAAATTGAGGCACCTGTAAAAGTGATGGAGGTGGTATGAGAACTGCCCTCAAGTCAGCAAAGTCGGGGAAAATGTGCTATGGAAGCAGCATGACACAAACGAAGGCACTGCATTTTTCAATGCTTCGATGCAAATCTTACACTTAATACAGACTTGCTGTAACCATGCTCGCATGTGTGCTTTGCTTCTTTTTCTGGTGTGCGTGTTACACAGAAGCGACCATTTCGGTCAAGACAAAACGTTTGATCGCAGGCCTTTCGTGCTGCAGTCCTGTTAAATTACAAAGCAGATCTTAGTCACCATACAGCACGTGCCTGCTGAACAACTGCATACTTTTCCTTTGATAGCTACAGGATTTAATGTTAATGCAAGAACTTAACCTGCAAAAGTTGTGACTGGAACAAAACCATACCCTTAGACACCCAGAGTTATCAGCTATGATATAAGTACAGTGAAGGAGGGCAAGGTTGCAGTGAAAAAAGACAAAAAGGGCTTACTGGGTAGATATCAGCAAAGAGAAGCAAGAGGTTCTGCATTCTCAAGCTTTGCTGTACATTAATGGCTTCCGATATTCCTCTGTGAAATCTCTGTGCATATGTTTAAGCACTTGCCACTTTTTCGCTTCATTAGTATATGGCATGTTGTATCAGGCACCACAGAAATAAGTCACCATTATTGGCCAGCATCGTCACCTAAGAGGCAGAACGCATTTACAAGTGCAGCATAGACATGTTTTGAAGGAGACATAGTCAAAGACTCAGAATTACGCAGTGTGGATGGCCAAACTTATGCAAGGAGAATGCTTGATGTGTTGCATGAGCAGTGATGCGCGAGTGCATGCCGTAGATTCTAGACCACTAGCAACACTGAGAGGAGAGAAAGCCCTAAAAACAAGGAAAATTGAAGGGCTTGTCAGGGGACCCTTTAATAATGGTGTTCGCTCTGTCAATAGTTGTGTTGGGTTTAACGGTATATCAGCAGTCAAGCACTAAACACAGGGAGGGGGGGGGGGGGGGGGGGTGCGAAAAGCTTTTTCTGCAATGAGCAAGCTGGTGCGAAATGTATGCTTTGTTCATAAATTTTTGAGGTTTTGAAAGAACACAGGAGTTAAAGCAGAAGTAAAGCAGAAATTTGGGCAAGTTGGTACGTATCCATTTTGAAACAGCGCAACAAAGACGGGACGTGGAAACTGAGGTGTAAAGACACCTTTACACCTCAGTTTCCACGTCCCGTCTTTGTTGCGCTGTTTCAAAATGGACACAGGAGTTGTTTGGCCTAGGTCTGCATAATTTTAACATGGGCTTATTTTTAAGACCAGTATAATGGCAGCATGAAATCAGTTGAAACAAATCTCCTTGGTATTGGGATAATTTCCTAAAATGGGTTTAATAGGTGGGTGTGATCTCGCATCACATCCTGTTGCACCCGCACGTTGTGCAGCCCATGCCAGAATGTGAGCATCCTTTAAAACTTTTTATTGGGGAAGGGAGCTGTTAAAACGTCTCCTCTCTAGACTGTTGCAAACTAGTTCTACACACAACAGGTACACACAACAGTCTGGTGAGATATATGGAAATGTCCAGGGAGCCCTTATTGGAAAAGTTTATAAGCTTAGTACATGTGTACGAATTCCATGCGCTTTCAGCTTCATTACTTCACAAAGTTTGCAAGAATGGCTGTAAGTTAATTTCTTAAAAAATGTTTCAAATATTGCCCCCACTGGATGTTAATGGTTTACGACTCATTCACTACTATGCAGCTATGCCACAGCTAATGTGAGCAATGATAAAGTGGACATGGGATTCCTAAAACTTAGAACTGTTGCACACCGTTTTACTGAAGGCTCAAAGAAACCGCCAACAGCAAAAGTTTGCAGAAGGGACAAAATTCTGCAACAAGACAATTGTCTATTTTTTTTTTATTTTTATACAGCTCTGCTTTTTGCATGACGGTTATGCACAACCACGAAAAGTCAACCAACACGTTATAGGCATAAAAATCTGACACCTTGGGGTCAGCTAGTACAGTTCGTTGGCGCATTTGTACACTTCACAGATTCGAGCATATCTCTCAGCCTGCACTGATCTGTTTTATAACACTTAAGTGCAGCGCTACCGCTTTTTACTCATTTCAGCCTTTTTCTTTCGCAAGTCCTTCTTCATGCGCGGATCAACCACCTTGAAGCGGCCCTTGACCCCAGGAGGTCGCCGCACTTTGCGTCCAGAAGCTTTTTTGGCCACGAGATACGTCACCTTCTTGTCGTCTTTCTTGCCTAGGACCTTCTTGTAGATGGCTCGTATCTGCTGCGCCTTTTCAGCATCAGTCATGTCTAGCTTCTCTGTGATAGTTTCAGCCCTCTTTCGGGCCTTCTCAAGCTTTCGTGCAGCACGCAACTTCTTTCGAGCCTTTGCTTCTGCTACCTTCTTGATGGGCCGTGCATTAACAGCCTTCATTTGTGCCCTGTACTCCGCAACCATTTCAGCAGTTTCAGGCATCAACTTTTTACTATGCTTCTTTTCCTCCTCTACAAACCACTTTGGCAGGTCATCATCATTGAAAGTATACCTGTTATACCCAGAATCAATGATGTCGCGTTTTGCTTTTTGTGACTGAATCATCATAGTGCCAATAGCTAATCCTTCTGGATCCAACTTCACTCTTTTCTGTTTCTTTTTCGGGGGCTCATCACTGGCTTTTGTTGTGCTCCTTGTCTTCTTTGACCCACCACTTGGAACTGTCACACCTTTAGTAGTAGCATCCGTCTCGACAGCATCTGCAAATTTAACCTTTTTCACTGCTTCTCTTGAGTTACTTATTTTCTGCTTTCCTTCAGATACCTTTGAAGGTGCCCCCTTGTTTTTTTCTTTTCCCTCTGACATCATCTCCAGCTCTAACAGTTCTTCTTCATCATCCATGTCAGCAAAAACCTCTTTTTCAAACCACATTTTTCCCATTTCCTTTCGCTTGTTTTTAAGACTGCCATATGCAACATCAACCACCAATGGGTTCTCATCATCCTCAGGCACATTGTCTTCTACACCGTCACTTTCTCCGTCATCAGCATCTCCTTCAACTTCGCTCTCAAATTCTAATTCTTCGTGCTCGTCGTCATCAGAGTCTTCACTTTCTTTGCCATCATTCCCCCTCTCTTCTTCGGCATACCAATCTTCGTTGAGGGCATTCTTCTTGTAGGAAACAAGCTTTCTGCGATGGTCAGGATCCTCATCATCATCTTCGAGAGGCTGCAAAGGGTCAAGTGCAGCAACATCAACTTCACCTACACTTGACAGCTGTTTCTCATTCTTGATGGCCTTGAGCTTGAATAGCTCCAGATCTTCTTCTACAATGGCTTGGTCATTCTTCAGGACCATCTGCAAATTCATGCGATCTCTCAATTTCTTCCTCTGTTTCATTACTTTTTTCTTTTTCTTCTTCAACTCCTTGGCACGTTCAGCTGACATTTCCTCAGCATGCTTCAGCAGCTGAAGCTCCTCATCATCTGGGTCATCTTCTTCAACTTCCTCCAGACCTGCTTCTTCAGTTTCCCCACTTTCCTTCTTGCTCTTTTCTTCGAGCCAGACCTTCAACTTCTTCCGCCACGTCAAGAGGTTCTTTATGTCCCCGCGTCCCAGAACCTTTATGTCCTTGCAACACTCTTTGATTTCCTGCGTCGTGAGTGGATGAGCCAGCACCTCTTTATCATCGATCACTATCTCGCTGCACTGGCCCAGCACTTCGAGATGGTTTTCGCACTTGAGGAATTCCATTACCGCCACCGTATGATACAGGGTGTAATCGTTTTCGGGGTAACCCTCGGCCTTTGGCTTCTGCTTCTCGGGATGCGCCGGGTTCAGCTTGTTCACCTCACCAGTGTCGACATCGCTGAAAAGGTGGGCCGGATCCAGGAACCTAGGGTCGATCTTGTCGGGCGCAATGTATGACTGACAGACAACGAATATTTCTGCGGACTCGTGACGCGACGCCTGCGGCTTGGTAGCAGAAATCTTCTTGAAGAGCTTCTTCAGCACCCACATCAAGGCTTGATAGTCCTTGGAACGAAACACTTTGGTGATGAACCAACCTCCCTTGTTGAGGAACTCGGTAGCCAGCTTGACTGCATGGAGCGTGAGCACATTCTGACCGTAAGCATCGTGAACCCAACTCTTACCAACGTTCGGCGCACCGTCATTGAGTACTATGTCGGCCTTCCATGTCTTCAGTTCCTTCTTGAGTTTCGTGCGGCAGCTGCCAGAGGTGATGTCGTCCTGGATCCCAATGACATTGGGAATGGGCTTGATGGGCACAAGATCGACGCCAATAATGACGCTGGACACTGGCATGTACTTTTGAGCAACCTGAAGCCATCCTCCGGGAGCTGCGCAGAGATCGATCAGTACGCGAGACCGCTGCAGGAACTCGAACTTGCGGTTGAGCTGGATGAGCTTGAACGCCGCTCTGGATCGAAATCCTGTCTCCTTGGCCAAATGGTAAAACTTGTCCCTGCGCTGCTTTCCTGTCTTCGTTTTCTTCCCCATTTTCGTACGCACACAGCGAGACTTCCCACGTGCGCGAATGTATGCGACGCTGACGCAGTCGAACAGCCTTGACTTCGTTTCAGGCTGGTGTTGGCTACGTGTCAAGCTTTTCAAACTTCTGACGAAAATAAAAAAAAATGTGCACTGTTCACTCAGTTTTTTTTTTAAATGCAAGTCTGGCGTATTAAAATAATTGATATAACCATGGTTTTTTTTTTCTACGCGCGCTTTTAGAGCGTACGATAAAGCAGGGTGTGCCCGTGTGCCGGCGTGCCGGCCGTAAAAGAGCGTCTGTAAAGGGCTTCACCCTACAGTGGAAAGCAGCGGGGCTGATTTACCCAAAGCATTGGGGTTTAAGGATAGTAAAGTGAAAGTAGATTTTAAGCGGGTAGAGGTAACCAAGCGAAGGTTATATGATTGGTGGCTAAAAGCAAGACAGGAGGTGGCTTGAGCCACCGCCCGATTTAAAGGGTTCAGCCGTATTCATCCATCCAGCGTAAAAGGTGCTGTGCGGAGAAGTATATAAGAACCTCATGGCCGATTGAAATTGTGAATATTGATTTAAAACCAGCCGTTCCTTGCTCTGTCAGTTAAGAGACTTATTCTGTGATGGCCATTATGTGTCATCACTCAGCGTAGTTTGTGAGAAACAGTCGTCGAATATTTATCAGTCAGTACTTCCACGTTAGGCAGCTCGAAAGATGTCGCCCATAAAGTTTCTTCCCTTCTCGCAAAGACTGTGCAGCTCTCTGCGTTCGCCGCAGTACGCTCCACTATTACTGCTTCAGAGGTGTCAACACACTCATCCACTAGCCGCGAAAGTGTTCAACATATTCCGCGTGTACGAAGACGTTGTCGGGCTTACCGAAGTGAAGGCAGCGCAAACCAAGGTGTTGGAGGTAAGTTACCAGTGTGTGCATAGCTCTGAATTTCTGTCGTGGTAGAAACTGTCCTACCTGCATCGGAACGTGTTGCTCGCGTGTGGTTTTGTTTGTCTGGGGATGTTGTCTGTATGTGGTTCTCAGTGATTCAATTTCAGCTTATTGAATGGCATTATGCAAGCTTGTGTGTTTTTGCTTTGCTAGGCCGAACAGAAGTTTGTGACGACTCAAGAACAACGCCGGGAGAAGCAACAACGAATTTTGCAGCTTCAAAGCCAGCTGAAGGAAATTCACGCAGAGCTGGACAAAACTCACAGGGGTGAAGATCGCTACCTTAGCCTGATAACCCAGGTACGTCTGCTTGTTTATTTTGACAGATGCAGTCGTGTGTAGATTTGCAGCTACGAAGGCTCGAAGAAACCCCACCACAGCTTTACATTGAAGACATGACCTTCAAAAACTGACTCTCACAAGCCAGTCGCTACGAGGTTGACTGCACGATCATATATCCCAAACTTCAGTTAATGTGACAGTATTTAATTGTGCAGGCTTTTTGGTGAAGCAGATATATTAATAACAATGGCAAGCATGGGATAAGACTGGATTTTAGGAGAGCTTAGCATAGCACACAGTTATCATGAGAAATAAGCCTCTGTGCAAGACGTGGCCATGTACTGTGCAATGCCAGTGCACGTTAAAGAACCCCAGGTGGTCAGAAATAATCCTGACCCACTCACTAAGGTGTTCCTCAAAGCCAGTGTGCAGCTTCAGGACATTAAACCTCTATACAATAATTGTGCTAAAACATATGGTAGAGAGCTCGTAATATGTTCACTTTATAAAAAAATTGCATGCCGCATTTTTGGTAGTTGCCCGCTTAGTTCTCCACTTCACTTCTTCACAGGAGCATGCCGTCATCAAAGAAGAGCGCTCCTTGCTTGAGCAATTCAAGAATTTGGAAAAGGCAGAGAGGGACTACTTTGCATCTCTTTCCCTGGCACTTCGCGAGAGTCACGAGAAAGAGCGTGCCCAAGGAGAGCGCACAAAGTACTGGTCCATCATTGGCTCCGTTTGTGGTGCCGTCATTGGCATCGTTGGCGCCACGATCAACAACAGGATTCGGCTGAATCAACTCAGGGACCTCGTGGAACGATCATCCAGCCAGCCCGAAGTGCAGCGCTTGGTCTACAGCCTCTCGGATGAATTCAAACGACACAGAGACCAGATCGTAGAATTTGTGGGCGATATCAGGCAACTGCTTGGTGCTGCACCAGTAGTCGCTGCTACGGACCGTGTGGCCAGTGTAGCTGTGCTGCCCGTGGCTATGACTAAAGCTGAAGACAAGGCTGCACCTGACTCAGAACTTGAACTTCGGATGCGGGAAGTGGTACTACTGGTGAAAGAGCAGCGACAGCTTCTGGAGAGGGAGACAAAAGAGATCAAGGCCCTGCTAGCTGCTGAGAGGGCTTTGGAAGAGGCCGAAGGAGACTACAAGCGCGCTGCAGTGTATATTGGTGAAGATGTGAAAGATATAGTGGCAGACTCGCAGAGACAGTTGGAGTGGAAGATGAAGATTAACTCACTTGCAATGGTGGCACTAGTATACGGTGCGCTTGCGGTGACTGTCCCATTGTTGGCTGCTTTCTTCAAGGGCTCTTGATAAAGAGAACTACTTTTTAAGCCTACGGCATCTACATTGACAAGTGACTGCTTGGCGCTGCCATTGCATTCAGCGGACCAATTTTGCTTTGAAACAATGAGTTGGCAGTGAGTTGATTTCATTAAATAGGAAGGCTGCTTTCAAGCATGGTAGTGTTGACCGCTTTGTGAAAGCGTTATCAGCTCCATAGTTCCTGTGAAGAGCAGTGGAGAGACCAGTTTGATGTGTACATGGACTGTGTGATAGCAGCATCAGTCTAATCTGCCGTAGTTCTTGTGAGTGGCTGTGGATAGTCTAGTTCCCACCGTGCAGCTTCTGTGCCTGCTAGGTGGCACACACATGCTTTAGCCTGGTGTTTCGTTGATCAATGAAGCTGAGTGTATTGCAGAATGTGCTTCCTTCCTTAAATCTCATTACTCTTTGTTGCCTAATTGTACACCTGCTCAATGCTACATTGTATAAGAACGAGAGTAGTTTTTAGATATAGAGTCCATTTTTGTGCACATGTATTATTTGAAAACTGGTTTAATCTATAGATCAACTTCTCTCAACGATGATAAACATTAGATAATTATTTATATGAGGTAATGGCAGCAGGAGTGCAACGAAGGTTATATTTTAAGGGAACTTATTTGCCTCGCATTTGCTGCCCATTTTTCTTGGAATAAATGCTGCATCCTTTTACAGCAATCATTTGCATACCCTTGTGAACTGTAGCAGCAGTTTCTTGCAGCTGCCATGCTACAATGAATTGATAACTAACAACTAGGGATGTGCGAAAGGTACTTTTTCAAAACCAAATAAAATACATATAGTTAGCATTGCTACCATATTGAACATGAATAGTGCAGCTAGAAACCAAACTGAATGTGAGTCGAACATTTTTACAAATATTTGTTCTAAATATTTGTACTAAAAAGTGAAATGGTAGCGGTGGCGCTGTGGTACAGTGGTATAACAGTGGTACACTGGTATAGTTTTAGCTACAGCTTTAAAAAGACACAGCACTGATCTCCACTAGGGTGCATGCAATATGTTAACACTATGGCCGTAATGTTCTACAAAAATACATTTTGCTAATGATGATGGCAGCAAATGAACGACCGCCACATCTCGGTAGATGAGAGGAATTAACTAAATATGAGTAATGGCCTTCGAATTCAGGCATGAATGCAGGGACTGAACCTGCCTGACCCCTGCTATATCACCCAATCTTGGAGGCCATGTGTGCATATTGTGAACAGCACCACACAAAAGTAATGCATCACTGTGCTCAACCCTCCATTCGAACGATCGCGCAGCATGCTGTGTGGTGTCGGAGTAAGCCCCATTATTGAGAGAGTTGTCAGAGAAAACTACGGTGTGTCCTATTTGAACTTCACACCAATTACTCGAACCTTGAGAGCATATTCATTTCGAATAACTTTTAACTTGCAATATTTTATTAGTTTGAGAAATCGAATAGGAGTGCGCTCAATTTGCTGTTCAAAAATATAGCATTTCGCACACCTGTACTAGCAGCTGACCATGGGGACAATTTCCAAAGGGAGTCGGAAGGTGGCACCATGCACTGGGTGTTGTAAACACTGCAGTCTGATACTAGTTGTAACATATTTTCTAATATGAGCTTTGACACTACAATATTGTATTCTAAGCATTGCATGAACATGTATTGTGTACTATCATGCCTGGGCAGTAACACGTTTCGAAACCTGCCAGTACGCTATCGCATGGCACAGCTGCTGCTGTCGCGGTGGTTCAGTGGTTATGGTGCTCAGCTGCTGACTTGAAAGACGCGGATTCGATCTCGGCCGCAGCGGTCGCATTTCGATGGAGGCGAAATGATAAGAGGCCCATGTACTGTGCGATGTCAGTGCACGTTAAGGAACCACAGGTGGTCAAAATCATCCATAGCCCTCCACTACGGTGCCCCTCATAGCCTGAGTCGCTTTGGGACGTTAAACCCCCATAATACAGTAAAAAGATCACATGTGAACAAACATTTTATTTTGTTGCTCATAAACTGTACGTTTGTTTCTGTGTGCCTTCACTGTATGTACCACAACTAATGTTTCAAAGCCAGGTATATGTTCTATCCTGGCACAATCTACTGAGAACTTCAGCGCTCTCAGACATGCATAGAATGATTCCTGTGCAACATGAGTCACTATTTGCAAATGATAACTGGCTGGTTCGTGAAAACATTTGTGCGGAATTTAAATCGTATAAACTAAAAAAACATTCATAACGCCTCCATGTGGTGGTGTTGAAGGCCGCAACTTGACGCCCTTCAGCTGAGCTCGCTGCAACGCCGGCAGTGTTGGCGGATGCCCTCTTCAAACTCCTCCATTTGCAGAGTCAGCTTGAAGACGTCGACATTGCGGCGGATCGTTCTCGAGGCATTGCGCCGCACAGACATGGCGTCCGCACCAGGAACTGCATGCGACGCGGGCAGGGCCTCACATTGGTCCAAAAGGCGCTTGACAATGCAACGCAATGCTAACGGCCAAAATACTTGAGCATATGTGGCCTGTGGGACAACAAAGGGACAACTGGCATCTTCATTCTGTCGCACAGTGGATTTTCATATGGCCAAGCACGAACCACTTGGTGGTCTGTGTACAGATTGTTTCACAGTTAGGGAAAGCCCCAGAAGCTGCGTGCTCTAGTCAACCAGCGCAGGCTGAAGTAGGCAGGTCTTAGAAGGCAACACACACAGAATACCGCACCGTGGACGTGGTGCTTCGAGTCTTCTGCCACGTTGCCTGCCAGTGTGGCCGCAACTTGCTCCAAAAAGCATGGCCACGCCCTCTCGTGTTCCCGCTAAGTGTGAAACAATCTGTTTGTACTGTGCCGAAAAACACCCTGCCACCGTTTTCCAGAGCTCTGATCATACTATTTGTGAAACTACATACACAGTGTTCCCAGGTGTTAAAATGTGGCTCTCTCATTGGGCCAAAATTATAGAGGTTAGCCAGTTGTCGCACCAACTGCGGTGGTATGTTAGTGGTTCATACTCAAAAAGAAATAATAGCGCATCAGCAATCCGCCTTGCCGACCGCTTAATGAGGGTACAGTTCTATATTATCACTGCAACCAACTAACAAGTGCGATCGTTGAAGTTTCCGAGATTGTGCAAACTGAATTGCGTGTGTCAGTGAGCCCTCGATAACTTTACCTAGGAGGGGTCTTGAATTTTTAGCTTGAATGGCTGGTGCTGGCATGGGTTGGGTGTTCTGATGACCTTGTCACCGTTCTTTCTTTTGCATTTATCGGACCCGCGCGCACACACACGCATCACCGTTTTTCGTTCGTGCGGCCTTATATATATATATATATATATATATATATATATATATATATATATATATATACACACACACACACACACACCGGCCGAAGCGTCGGAAATAAATCACCGTTTTCACCATGTGCGTGTGTGTGTGCGCGCGTTCCTGTTCATAAATAAATCCTCAGTTGAAAGGTGCCGCTTGTCCGCGCCTTCTCGTTCGTCCTGTCTTCTTTTGTATGTGCTATTATTTCTTTTTAAGTTCAGTTAACTTGCCAAGGCTGTTCAAAACATGGATGCAAAAAAGTTGGAGGGCGCGGCTAGCAACTGATTGCGTTCTTATCAGGCAGCACCACAATCTGCTAACCTCTCTGATGCCTATGACCTCTAATCTCTCTCGATGCCCGCGTCTCAATCTCCAGAAATGCCGCAGTTTATGGCCGGATCTCAGTTCGGAGTTTCGTAACGCGTTACCCGTAGGATAACAGAAATCTGCTCGTTTCCCACATGCGGCAGTGGGGAGCATGCATCGGCCTGGCGTGAAGGGGCACGACGCTCACCGAGCACCACGTGCGCTGAGACGGCGAGCTTGTCGAGACTGAGCGCCCAGATGTGCAGGTCGTGGACACGCGCCACGCCGTCGACGGAAAGCAGCAGCCGCTTGACCTGGTGGTAGTCGATGCTGTGCGGGATGCCCTCCATGAGCACATTGAGCGCCTCGCGCAGGATGGCCAGCGTCGTCACCAGCACGATCACCGAGAACATGAGCGTGCACACCGGGTCCACCACGCCACAACTCGGCTATAGCGTACAGACAGAACTAGCGTGAGACGCCTTCAGTGCTCTCCACACTAGCCTTCCTGCCTTCCAAAGAGGCCTTCCCGCCGAGAACTTCCTAAAATTTGCCCGTATTAACGCGATAGCATTAAAAGTCCCGTTGTCCAGAAAATCCAGCACTGCCGGCGTTGTGAGAGGAAAATCACTAGCATGAGTCTGGCAGGTATAGTGCCCAGAAAGCAACCTACGAGGCAGTTGGGCCATTTATAGTTCACTTGACCTTGTGGCGTCATCACAACCTGTCCACCGGATAGTGAGCAAGCTGCCCAGCATGGCAGATGGCAGTTTAATGATTGGTCGCTCGGGAAGAGCGACTTGGGCCGCACAAAGCCTTCCACTGAGAGCACCTGCCACCTCAGGGCAGTGGCGCATCGGCGGTGTGAGGACTCCCTGAGACCGATGAATGGAAACTAGAGAATGACCTTCTGCATATCTGGGAATTGACCCAGTGTACGCTATCGTGTGTCTCCTCTCCCATTTTTTGGTCGAGCATGTCGTGGACTTACTGGGCCAGGCGAACTTATAGAACTACCGCGCCCCTAACGCATCGGACTGTGTAATTGTTTACTCCCTCTTTTAGGGAGTTCATGCAAATAGCTTGTATTGCGGCAGCTATTCTGCAGGCCACTAAAAGGGAAAGGAGCTCAAAGGCACAATAGGCCCGTGGCCTCGCGGCATGATGCGAGTCGCGGTTGTATTCTGCGTGTTCGGCAGCCGGTAAAATTGGTTTGTTCATGCGCATTTTTTAAGTGTCGACGATAATGCACGCTGTTCAAACTAAGGGATTAAAGACGGAGTAGCATGTAAAACTACCATTGTGAAGTACTACTAAACTGGGTGCAAGTCGTTGGAATAAACATAACCGTCCATCTCCGCCGCGATTTAGAAGCACCAGCAACAATAAATTGTAAACGCGTTTCAGTATTAGATTAAGAAGGTTGTCATCCCCCTACCATCAGGAAAGGCGCGTGAGCTTACACTCCTCACAAGCCGCCATGTCTCTAACTCTGAACTGATTAAAAAAGATTTCTTCGGCACAATTTTTCTCTTGGCTCTTACTGCAGCTGCGACCATAATGTTAAATCAGATTTAGGATTGCCTTGTGTTGTATGATGCCTCGTGGTGCAGAAACAACAATACTGTGTGGCATTCATGTGCACGTTCAAAGTGGCTGCGCCGATATAGCTTCAAACTAAATTTAGTGCCGGAGCTTGCTAGCAAGGCTTCGTTCACGGGTAAAACCTGGTTTGACCCTACTCTTGCACCCCGAGCAGACTTCTTAAAAACCAAGTTAGGCCCAGCTTCTGCACGAAAATACGCCTTCAAGGAAATGGAATTCGCCAACGCACAAAGCTGAAGGTACCGTACAGCCCTTAGTGGATGTGTAATATATTCTTATTCCAGAATAATGCTTTCGGTTAAATGTGACAAGTTAGTCTCTTTTAACGCTTTTTATGCATGGCGTGGTTCGCATGTCTCAGGACAAAATGTAAAAGTATATGTTTTACGAGCCACAGGCCTAGGCACAGGTACTGGCAAATTCACACCATAATTGTACACTTGACAATGAAGCTATGCTCCAACAAAGCTGTAGTTGGTGTATTCGCACGGGACAAAGGCAGACAGCTCTGGCTCAGACGCCAAAGTGCTGCACACGGGGATAGTAATGTTGCACGACGAAATAATTGCAATAGATAAAGGAAAAATGTGTATTTTTGTATAGAGTACCATAGCGAAACCTGCCATGGTTTAGAGGAATAATTAGCAAAAATTAGAGCATTATATGTCCTGCAGAAAAGAAAAAAAAACGATTTAGTAGTAATTTATTTTTGCTGGAAACAACCTGAAAAACTCCGAATTATGAAACTTATTCTTGAACAACCCTATATGTACCCGAATTTGAGTAAAAGAATAGCGCCCGATTCTACATACGCCCCCCCCCCCCCCCCTCATCCCCTCCCACCGCCCGGAAAAATAATACCCGCTAACGAATGGGCCTACGGATGCGTAATACGTAATACTTCGGCTGTCCTCCGCGCTCGCGCCGAGCTAATTAAAGCCTTATATCAGCGGCCGCCTCCTCACGCAGAAGTAGATGACGATGGCCGCGATGAGGACGCCGACGCTCTGGATGAGGTCCCCGACGACGTGGATGAAGGCTGCACGCACGTTGATGTTCATGACGCCGCGGGTATCCTTGCGCATGGGCGGATCGGGACTCGGGTCGGCAGCGCCCTCCTCAGAGCTCAGCAGCGGCTGCGAGCTCAGACGACCAATGGCCGCGCCCGCCGCCGCCGCCTGCTGCTGGTTCCCGTTGTCCAGGGAACCAACGTCCTGCGGCAGCAGCATCGACGTGCCCCGACGAATTCGCTTCGACCGACCAGCCTGTCCTGGCGGCCAGCTCACGTAGTGGTACGTGCACTCTGTAGCCCTCTTGGCTACGGCACATCACATCGAAAATGAAGAGCGTCTATACTCGACCGCCTGCGCTGTCCAGATGTCTGTCTTCCTAGCGATGAATCGCTCTCAGCAATGGAATCATGTCGTAATGTGCACGTGTCTGGCGATCCTGACCTGCTTCTCGTAGTCTAATGCGTACGGTTGACCGTCAGCGCCTAAGTTACTATTGCTGCATGTTGGCGTGTTACTGCGCAAAGGAGATACAGAGCGAAGAGGAGGAAAATTGTCGAAGGAAGGAAATTTTCTGTACACCGTAAACATAAATCACCCTATAAGGGAGTGAAAAGGGAGTATGCTTCCTTTAGCGCACTCCCTTTTAGGGGCAGGGTATGCTGTCTTAAGTCCCAGGGTAGATTTCGCTGTGTACTGCTGGCAACGGAGGCATATTCCCACATGAAAGCATAGCAACTTGATGCAGTTAGCTAAAGAAGGAGACTTTTAAACGCAGCACCGGAGGTTCTGAATTTAGCAATTAGAGGTAACTGAAACTTTGGTTAGAATCTTGTAAACTGCCAGAACTCCGCATGCATGACTTGAAGAGGGAATATGTTGCCGCTGTCAGCAGTATGCGTTCCGCATATTTAGAGAATGTATTGCGCAACATACTCTGTCCTTATTGGCAAGTGCGCTAGAGGATTATTTGGACTGGTGGATTTTTTCCGTATAGGGTGATTCATGCTTAGAGTGTAGAAATGCCTCCGATGTGAAACTATGAACTACACATTAGCGCCCCTTTGTTCGTCCTCTTCGTTGTACGCGTGTCGTGCTTGCGCTGCTTTTCCCGTCATCCACATCACGTTGGTGACGAACCGCAACATAACTGAGCCGAAAGCCGCAATCGAGCTCTTTTTCTGCTTGGAACCGAACTTAGGACATTTTTTCTGCTACTTTAATCGGTACTGAACTGTAGTCGGGAATGGCGCCAAACCGGTTCGATAAACGGTTTAAACTAGCTTTTGGCAAAGGACACCATACATTCTTGCCTAAACAAAGGTATCGATCGTACTGCTAACAAATAACTGCTTCGGCAGTATACGATCTAGCCTCGAAGCAATATCGCCGGCCGTCCAGCAGAGTATATAGATCTGGTATATATGAAGCTAAACTTCATCTCAAAGGATTCACGTTTGGCTATTCCAGCAATACTTTAATAGGCATGGCTTTATGTGTAGTTATCTATTGCAGTAGAGTCGAATTCGGGGAATAAAATTTAAACGTCTGGCCCTCATGCCGTCACCGTGGTCATTCTGCCTGCGTTGCGTTTTCGACAACTTACGCTCCGACCATCCGATGGTGTTCCGAGATCGTGCTGGATGACTGCGGGGCCGTCCACGGTCGCAGAAGTGGCGGTGGAGTTCGGTACAGCCTGGGCGTCGCTAGGAACGGTCCGACCGGCGCCACCCTCTGAGCGCTCCTTTGCCTCGGAACGGGTGTTCTCCTCGGGATTGCTCGATATGGCCTATAGTAGTAAGTGGTTTATTAAAAAAATAAAAACGAAGGAAAATATTTTTGCTAGCCCCGGCATCTGCCGTAGATACTGAAGCACCTGAGCTGGGGCAGCGGAAGTAAAGAAGGATAGCAGGCAGAATGAAGAAATGCAATGAAAGAGGTGAGGGGACAGGAAGAGAGGATGGGGGAGGGGGAGGTAATATACGCAAAAAACTGTTTACACAATAATAACTATGTACAGGCTACGCGCGTGATTAGTTCATGACGAAGCAGCCTATACGGAGAGAGGCTATAGTTTCGTAAGTCGTTGAAGGATCACGTGCGCTGGCGCACCATTTGCGTATTTATTCCCTTAAGATATCCTTTGCGGAATGTCTCATAAATGTTACCAAGGGGCATGTATAGCACATGCAACCAGAACATGGCTATCACGCCCATTGGCATGTATACACGTTGAATGGCCGTGATAGCCATGTGCTGTTTGAGTAATAACAGCAATTGGCGCTGCGCGCAAAGTTCGATCGACCAGTTGTCACAACTTTGAGGGGATACGGGAAATGAAACCCGGATGGCATTAAGAGCGCATGGACGGCTCATTTAGAGCTATCGTAACAGTTATAAGGGGAATGGGTGCGATTTCTTTTTTTTTTTTTCAACGAATGGGGGTACGTTACTATAGTCTGCTTCTGAGACTGGGAGTTATAAGGATGTTTGAGGAGCGTGCATGATACTCCAGTGAGCGAAGTAGCTGTCAAACAGTTATCAGTTGCAGGAGCTTTAGTTGCGCACGTGGGCGTTTTGAGGCAAGGTGGACCGGAGCGGAGAAGGACGCTGTGGGATTCCGCTTTGCGGCGGAGTGGCGATAGCTGGCACCTTGGCGGGCACAGTTTTTTTTTTTTCGTGACGTTCCTACGCTCAAAACATGTCATATATGGAAATAAAAAGGGAGTAAGCTGCCCCCTAGGGAACTCTCTTAATGGGCTGCACGGTATGCTGCCCAAGCTCCGGAGTAAATTTCAATCTGTTACTCTTGGCAATGGAGGTATATTCTCACAGCAGATCATGGTTGCTTAAAGCAGTTAGCAATGGGAGGAGGCTGTCTTAACGCGGCACCGGAGGTCTTGAGGTTAGCAGATAGAGGAGGTTGAAACCTCGGCTAAAATGTTCCTAAGCGCTAGAACTCCGCATGTTTTGAAGAGGAAATTTGTTTCCGCTGCCAATCGTAAGTATTTCGTATTTTAAGTGAAAGAAATCTACTCCAGGCCTTGGCCAGCATAGTCTGCCTTTTAAAGAGAATGTGCTACAGCAGCGGGTGTCTATAGTGCAGCCTCATCTGCTTATTTCTTCGCGCCACTAGCACTAGCACACCGCAGTTGGCTGTCTTTAACGCAAAAACTTTCTAGGTCGTTGTGACTCCCTCGTCGATTTGTCGGGAGCTCCCTGGGTCTTGCGTTGTATTGAAATATGGTCCATCGTTTTCCTGCGTTCGAATGCAACGCTAGCAGGCATTGTCTACATCTTCAAACTTCACTCGCAAGAAATGTTGAGGTCCCCCCGCACCCCCCACCCCAACCGCAGGCTCAATCAGTGTGGTCACAGAGAAGTCGCCTATGTACTACCTGCTGGGCGCCGGATGTCCCTTCCGCAGGCGACTGTTCGGCCGTGCCTTCCTGCGGCGACACAGTGTCGACCGCAGCGCCGTCTGGAGTCGTGGGGCTGGTGTGCTGCGCGGGCGTCTCCGACGCGGCATCTGCGCCGTGCGCGTAGTACGGTGGCGAGGTGATGGACGGCGCGCTGGCGCTATACGCGCCGCCTCCGCCCGCCGGTACGTTCTCGCCGATGCTCAAGTACGGGGGACTCATGGCATTCACGCTGCCTGCACGAAGGGCCGTGAGCACGACGTCGGATTGGTAAAGGCTTAGTGTACGGAATCCGCCAATGACGCATAATAATTAGTAGCGGGATTGTAAATGAGAAGCCATTCGTTGGGTCAACCCTTAAATTTTCTGATGTGGGACTGGGAGAACAACAGATGAGAGAGGAAGGGAAGAAGGAATGGATCAGAACAATCGCTTTAGGTGTCCTGGAGTAGTATTCTTTCTTTCTTTATTTCCGTTTTGAAGAAATGAGGAGGCTGAGGAAAGAGCCCCAAACAGCGACTTGATAGTCCTCAACAGACGGAACACGACGACTCAGGCGGTTGGTCAGCAGCAGTGCGGAAATTTGTTATGCAAGCTCAGATTTCACTTCTTGTACGTGAATGTCTCTGCTACGTTTTCACGGCAGCTGCCATTGTAGGATACTATCACTAACATTATTTTTCCCTGGAAGAAAATAATAATAATAATAATAATAATAATAATAATAATAATAATAATAATAATAATAATAATAATAATTGGTTTTGGGGGAAAGGAAATGGCGCAGTATCTGTCTCATATATTGTTGGACACTTGAACCACGCCGTAAGGGAAGGGATAAAGGAGGGAGTGAGAGAAGAACGGAAGGAAGAGGTGCCCGTAGTGGAGGGCCAAGGAAGAACACGGGAAGTCTCGGAATTTCTGCACATCTAGATATCTGTAGCGTGTTCTTTCTTCCTCTCCACCTCTCTCAGTTTCTTTCTGGAGGGAAAGAATGAAGTCTGCAACACTGTAAAAAAAAATCCGTCAAAATGACGGGAAATACCTTGGCAGCTCTATTTCCAAGCATTTGACCGTTAAAATGATGGCACCCCGTCATTTTAAAATGACGGTGCTTTTTCATCATTTTGATGTTTTTCTTGTCAATCTGAAATACAACTGAACCGTCAATTTGATTACATTTGACCATCAAAATGACGGCAGAACATCATTTCTAAATGACAGTTTTTCCATCATTTTGACGTCTTTCTTGTCAATCTGAAATACAACTGAGCCGTCAATTTGATGACATTTGACCATCAAAGTGACAGCAGAACATCATTTCTAAATGACAGTTTTTCCATCATTTTGATGTTTTTCTTGTCAAAGTGAAATACAGTCAAACTGTCAATTTAATAGCATTTGACCGTAGCAGTTACAGCAAGATGTCATTTCTAAATGACAGTTTTTTCCTGACTTCGATGTCATTTTTATCGATTTGAAAATATAGCCAAACTGTAATTATACCACTGATTGTCTGCAATGGCAAGCTGTCAATTTTAAAACTGTTTTTATGACTTCAAGACTTTTTGCAAATTTGAAATTATCTATAACTGTCAGTACAGCATTTGGCCATCAAGGTAGTAGCAGGCTGTAATTTCGAAATGACTATGCTTTTAACCATTCCAAAATTTGGCTTGTCAACATGAAATGCAACTGTGTTGTCAGTATGATGGCCCAACACGACAAGTCTCAACATAATTCTGTGTCAATATATAGTGTGGTGAACCTGACCACATGAAAGTCACTTGCAGTGGGCAGTACCTCATAAACCATGCAACAAAAACAAATTTACATTTCTACTTGCACATTTATTCATAAATTAAAGTGCATTCAGCAGGCTCAGCAACTTTGGTGCGATTCCGCAGGCCCTGCCTTTGCCGCGCCCTTTCGTTGGGTTGCTCTCCCAAGGTACCTGGAAACAAAACGAGGATAGAATAAATCCATGCTCCATAAACTGTGCCAATCACATACTCTGCCTACACGCGTGAAATGCCATGAATGTGTGAACTGCACTACCTTCTGCAACACACAGTATTACGAAATTGAAAGACGAGATTAAAATCAGGTAGCAACAAATGTGAGCACACTAGTAGTGCGCTTAAATAGCTACATATACATGCACTAACAATAGATGATGTACCTAAATGTAACCATTATTATAACTCGTAAAAACAGCCCACAATTGCACATACACACCGTATAGTATTTCTAGTAACAATAGGTGCTCATCATGTACAGGAACCATACACAGAGTCTAGAAACCATAACTATGCAAGAGCATTTTGCTGCATTTCAGTGTTTTCAGCTATCAGCCGCAAACATAGGTCAGTATTGATGTAACACCCTGATGTCCAGGTATAGGCTGCAATTGCACATGTGGCAACAATGCATACATTTAAAAACCTCATTATCATGCCTCATCATCTTACCATTTGCACAATGCTCATTCTAATTTCTGTGCCCTTGGCCACAAATAAGCGGAATTTCACACCTAAAATCTTCTGAGCAATCAACAAACCTGTCACGATGATGAATGTCTTAATTTTTTTCTTTTACACTGCAACTGTTGACACAAAGGGCAGCCAACTTCTCAGGTGCCAACATAGCAGACTTCACGATGGCTCTTTCACCTGTCCATTTCAAGTACTGAGCAATTCTGGACAAATATGGGATCGCAGCATAATTTTTTTTGAAAGGGGCTAATAACCCTGCCAGCCCCTAAAAGATCACCAGGTGAAAGGGGAAAGTGCCATGTAATGGTTGTGACAGTACCTGTGAAGCTGTCCTACCTATGTGTCACGTCTCCCGTTTCAATGCAAAATGAAATCTGACATTCATCATTGCAAAAGGTTTGTTGAGTGCCCAGAAGGTGAGGTAGAGAGCTCTACTTTCTCGGGGCTGATTGTACACAGGCTACAGCGAGCACTGCATCAATGGTAACAAGGGAACCTGAGGCCTGTAAAAGTGCAGAGAGGCATCCGGCAACTTGCCACATGTGTGGACGCAACCCATAGTCAGACACACTGTAATGTTGCACTAGGACATTAGCCAGGGGACACGATACATAGTAGAGCGACTTAAAATAACTGCATTTACACTTAATCCTCGCTCCTATTTTTCCTGACGTCGGTACTTATAAAAGTGCTGCACACATTACATTTAGCAATAATTGACAGTCGCCCGTCCTATCTGGTTCTTCGTTCTAGCCCCTTTCTTGCAGTAGCCAACCAAAAAAATAAGCAAAACACTGAAAAGTGTTATCTAGATGCACTCACAGGACACGTGACCAAGTTTAGGCAATGCAAACTGCCAGCCTGGTGCATTCATCACATGACAATGAGCAAATCCGCAATTCTGCAAGTGTCAGAATACCAGAACTGGATGCAATTTAAAATTAAAAGTCCGGCCTTCATCTCGCAATTGCCAGAGCTAGCCAATGTGCAAGGCTTGTTAGCATGTACTGCTGGCAAGCAGCACTATGTCAATAATCTTACCATTCTACTTTCTAAAGACGCCTGTGACTGGCAAATCACCATACAGGTGTGCCAAAAAAGCAACACGGTGCTGTGCCAGAGAACGAAGAAATGCACGAGAGGAATGTATGTGACGACATCCGAATTTCAGGGGAACAGGGCAGAACTGATCATTTGCAGGCACTGGCTAAGGAGGGCGAGTGCCTTTCCTCAGGAAAAAGAAGCCTGCTGCTCACACTATTGCCTCGGATTCCGATTGCTTATCAAACGCATCATCCAAATTCACTCATTTACCTCTGCAAAAGCTCCATGGTGAGGGGCAGTCGGGAGGGTACGCAACGTTGAACACAAAGAAGGCACCAAGGAGGAGGCCCATGGCCTTCTCAAGACTTCTTGTAGAATCCACTGCAACGATGATCTTCTTTATGTCCCCCATGCTTGATCCTGCAAGGAAAAAAAATTAGTCACACGCAAACGCTACCCACTAAAGGGGTGATCTAATAATTCGAGTAACTCTATGGCCTTCGATGTGTACACTGAGAGAAGCCGAATTCAAATGTACTCGTAAAAAGCCATACTGGGTCTTGTTGCTGGGCCTTATGGTACCCTGGCAGTAGACAGACACATGCAACATGCCCTCCCTTATCAGTGCTTTACACGCCACTAATTATATCTGTTGAAGATGCTTGCTTCATGTAAACATACTACATAGAACTTGTTTATGGAAAAACCTTTACAAATATTGCACGACAAAAAAGAATTAACTTTGTCGACAGAATACTTCGTTTTTTTTTTTAAATAATGGGGAATAGTGATGAGGTAACGAAACTTGGGCAAGCACCGAGGCAACTTTTCAAAGGCCCTCCATTTTGTACCTAGCCTGCCATGACATTGATGAGAAAAGCCAAGCTCAGCTTCGTTCATGCTTTCTAGCAGAACGTCATGCTTTTGGCAAGTCAAAAGGCCGCACATTAGTCTCGATGAACTCTGGCATATCACCTTATAGTGCGGAGATTGCCCCACCCTCCCCACTTATCAACAGTACTGCTACTGAGTTCCAAATTTTTGTACACTCTAATAAGAATGGAAAACTACTGGCCAAACTTGCACATTGTTATCATGTTTAATTATTAAACAAACTGTACATACATAAGATGAAGCAGCAATTAAGCCTTTCATCCAGGGCTAGCCTCATTCCTAAGTTTTGAATATGTCCTACTAAGTAGAGTGAAGTTACACAAAATCAGGTTACATCGTAGAATAATAAAATACACTGTACAAGCCATGTTTTGAGCCAAAGTTCTATAAATGACAAATACATACCAATCACAGCAAGGTGCGGAGTTGTTGGCAGTCCTTCCAGCCCCCCTTCAGCTGCATGCTGGGAATTCACAAGCCACATGTTATTAGACTCCAGAGAAAACATCAGTGATCAGATACATGCATCTCAATAATAAATCATAACCATACTTCCAACGATCCTGCTGTCATCAAGGCACTTTCTACACCTCGGGTACAGTATCATTTCAGCAGAAATGGATGAAAATGCGGTATAAAATTACAAGACTACAAATTTACTTGATTCAATAATTCCCAGCTAATGGATACGCCAGTCGAAAGAAATTTTTGGCCCTTGTTTGAGGCTTATAGGCAATAAGCTATAAAAATGAATAGAATTTATTTGGAAATAACTATTGCTGAAATAATTAGGCCCATATCTTAATGCTATACAAGAATGAAACTGCACACTATCAGTACACGAACTAAACACTGAGCTGCCCCATCGCCACCGGACACCGACGTATGGGGCTCGGTGTGCCAGGAAGCGAGGAACAACAAAAAAGAGAGAGCGTAAGAAATAAAACAGAAAAAAGCTGATCAGTGCACGAAAAGTAGTCTGCTTTTTATTGACGAATACTTTTACGAACCTACGACAGTAGTGCCGACACCATGAATTCAAGGGAGCTGCAGATGGCCAGCATGGTAGTCATAGCACATGTCTTGGCCTGAATTACAACTGAAAATGTAAAAAAAGGTTTTTACGATTATTTTTACTGCCCATTAAGCCCATTCATAAGGTGCTCTGCATTTAAACAGAGGCGCATGGCGCGCTAGAGCTCGACCAACTCGATTTCGATCCTTGGCCCGCGTAGCAGTAATCGTAACCGAAAGTCAGGCTCGATCGCGATTGTATGTGCCCGCATGATAGAGATACTATAAACGACTTTCTTCGACTTTCTTCAATTAACGTGCGCCAATGCTCTTCGTACGCTTCAGTGTTCCTCACAGGAAGTTTTTTTTTAGACGTGGGCGCACGCAGCCCCTGAAAATCGCTGCACGTGGCTGAACCATGAGGCCGCGATTCACGCTTTACGTAGAAGCACGTCTCTGAACGGCAATCTCGGGCCCACGGCCATCGGTGCGTGTATACATTACGCGTGAGAACTAGCGTGCTCCTCGTAGCTATGTGCCGCACAGAACGCGTACTGCACGAACGAATTATATAAGCAGAACACTTACCTCTACCCGCTGCAGTTGATTTTCGGCTGCAGCCCATACGTTCCTTGATTGCGTCTTCGCGGCCTTCCAACGCGCCGCACACAAAAAGGCAAAATGGCGCAAAATACAGAACGCACACCCGGGCAGAAGCAGCGCGCACAAAGAAAAGCGAGAGGGAACCACGACAACCGGACTCCTTCCTTGACAGCGGGGGCCGGAAGCGCGCGTTGAGCGACGTCTCACATGACGTACCCCTACGCGCCAGCCAATAGAGTTTCTCGTTTTGTGTTGCGCTCTCCGTCTCTTTCTCCTCGCCCGCTCGTTCACGGCGAAGTCTCCGTCTTTCCCGTTTGACGCCGGCGGCTCGTCAAAATAGATAAAAAAGTGGCCGTCAAAATGACGGTTTGTTTTTACAGTGAACCTAAAGGAATCTCCAGTCCCATCTCTCTCCCGATGCGAACAAATGACCGGGATAGCCTGTAGGGCACAAGCCATTCCGCAATACACACCCACAATTAGCATGGCAAAGCTCCACACTTTTCGTCCGCCGGCTTAATTCCTCTTCGCTCGCCGAAATAGTCGGCTTCGTGACTTTTCTAACCAGATGTTTCCCCAGGGATTGAAGTCAGGGGGTGTCTAAATTTCTAGAGGAGGTATACAAGAGAAGTGGTATAGTCATTTTTAATTTCTTACTTGTGTCGTGGATGTGTCGCGTATGGGGCTAACAGCGTTTATGACTCCTACACTCATCACGAAGAAGGCAAAAATTCTCCATCGTGCGTCAAAAAAAAAGAGATCATTACGAATTAAGGAAGTGACATTCAGAATAACAAGGGGGCGTGTAGGGAAATGACTGGCCCTGACATATGAGCAGGGAAAAACGTGCCCCCCCCCCCCCCCCCCCCCCCCCACGTCTCTTGCAGCAGCAATCAAGATCTCACGACGTCATAGGTCTCTGGACATCGTGCTGCTGCGAGAACGTCACGGGAGGAAGACTTTCATTTGAGCTAGTTGGTTGTAGCTTGACATGGTTTACGCAAAAAGCGTACAGGCGCTAAAAGACGAAGACAAGCACACTCAAGACTCAATGGCACCTGTCCTGTCTTGAGTGTGCTTGTCTTCGTCTTTTAGCGCCTGTACGCTTTTTGCGTAAACCATGTCACGGGAGGGTTCAGTGTCTGTAGCACTAAGCATTACAGCACTGTTGAAGCTGCACTTGAGCGACATTCGTCAGCGGCCGAATTCACCGAGCTGTTTGTGCAAGTAGAATCCGTGCCTGTTATATTGTGAATGGCCAGAGGACTGGTCTCAGTCGATCACGAACGTCTCCTGCGTCAGCGATTGGTTGGCGCACACGAAATGGTCGGTCAAGAGGTGTTCTCTTCCTATAGTCATGAACTGCGTAGTTATGTCGCTGGATTTTAGCTTCAGTCTGAGCGAGCCTCGGAGTGTCGCGCCGGTGTCACCACATGACGCGCCAACAACAACCACGCACCGGAGCCCAGCGCGGAGCGGGAGCTGGCGCTTCGGAAGACGTTCAGGTGGCTGAACTGTCGCGACGAGTCCATCTCGCTGGCGGTGGCCCCTTGTGGCACGAAGGGCTCGGTCGAAGGCAGGTCAAAGCGGCGCGCAGACTCCTCCGAACCGTGGCTGTGGCCCATCGCGCCCGTCGGGTGGATCTGCAGCGCCAGGCCCATGCTGCGAGCAACAGAAGCGCATGCGTTCTCATGCAGCTCGGAGCTGTCTTAATGGCGACTTTCAGCTCCTAGAGGGGGCGTCTAATTGATTCAGTATGAGGGCGTTAATAATGGGCCGCTTCTGAAGTCAGGTGGTAGAATTACGCTTAACTTTGCATGGAAACAGCGCAGCAGACGGGACCAAGAAAGGAAGACACAAACGCAGCGCCCGTGTTTGTGCCTTCCTTTCTTGGTCCCGTCTGCTGCGCTGTTTCCATGCAAAGAATGTACCAACTAGAAGAACTGCAGATTGGGCTAGTTGGTGATGCATAGTGGTGGTTCGACAGCGCAACAGCACACACAGACCAAGTAGGAGACGAGACACACAAACCAGCGCTGAACTTACAACTGATTTTTTATTGGGAAGAAGCACGTCATATATACAGTCACGAAAAAACAGCGCACATGCGCAATGTCAAGAAGACATCTAGTGATAGTACATGGTAAAAACCGCTTTAAAAGCACGCGTGCATCCGCTGGACCGCTACCCACTATGTAGCATATTGATTTCTAAAGGCGATAATGAAACAGATGGCGTACTCACGCGTTTCATTATCGCCTCTAGAAATCAATATGTTACATAGTGGGTAGCAGTCCAGCGGATGCACACGTGCTTTTAAAGCGGTTTTTACCATGTACTATCACTAGGTGTCTTCTTGACATTGCGCATGTGCGCTGTTTTTTCGTGACTGTATATATGACGTGCTTCTTCCCAATAAAAAATCAGTTGTAAGTTCAGCGCTGGTTTGTGTGTCTCGTCTCCTACTTGGTCTGTGTGTGCTGTTGCGCTGTCGAACCACCACTATGTACCAACTAGCCCAGCTTACTCCTTTGTTGCGCTTAACTGTTTTCAGATTTCACGATAAGCGCGCTTGTTTGTCGATGGCATCAAACCCGTGGGAGCCAAGCAGTCTGTTTATCCAGCATGTAAATGAATATAAACGACAGGCCGCGAACAATACCAGTCTAATCTTCGAAGGCAGCCGGATTGAAAGCGGAACGGGACACGGTCGACACGCGCTTTGGAGAGAACTGAAAATCAGTGATGTCGATGACGAAGTACGTTGTTCAACGGGTGAATGGCAAAAAATGGCAATTTTTCGCATTTAGCTTTACAGGTCAGAGATACGCAGCGACCTTCGGGTTGCTTGCGTAGAAAACAAGCAAGCTAGCAAAGTTTTCCAGTTCCTGCCGCTTGAGCTTATAAAGCTGCGTCCTTTTGCGTTTTTTTCTGTGCTCATGAATTTTATTAAATATGAGCATAGCTTTTTAATCGTGCGTACCAGTAGGAACTGAAAATGAGGTAGCATTTTTGCGGGCACTCTCCCCTCGGAACAACCGCACCTATATGTACACGTACTCAGTTTGTTCATAAGGCATGGAAGCTATAGGAAGGCTTGTAATGAATTCAAAGCCATGATGATATAATTATTATTGTCAGTTTCTGTTCGATTCTTGCCATCCGCCTGTCTCTGACTGACTCCTTTGGCAGCGAGGGTATGACTATGTTGCACAAAACTGTTCGCGCTTGAAATGTACCCTGTGCTCAGCGATGTCTCTCAACAAATAGCGCTCATTTATATAGGCCCTTCTAAAAAATGTATACAATGTGTGCCGTATGAGAACACGCTGGCATTGTACTATAATCGGGTACAACTCAAGAACCAAGCGGCATACTCTCTCCCAATGGAGGCTCTCTATCCAATAGCGACGACGGATTGGCATGACGTCGCGGGTAATTCGGTTAGTTCATGGTAAATCTCATTTCACCTGCCAGCCCCAGCGGTGTCACGCTAGCTGATGCAAACGGGTCAACTGCCCCCTTCCCCCTTTTAGGGAGAAATGCCGCTATGTTCTTGAGTTGTATCCGACTATAGAAGGTACGAATTTTTCACTTCTGAAGTATACATTAGGCTCTGAGGAGGTCTTAGTGGACCAGGTTAACCTCGAACACATAGGCTTTTTTTTTTTAAAGTGCAGCGAATTATCAGAACACGACAGGTCGTGCCTCGTAAAAACTACTTCGACTGTACCCCACGTAACTGTAGACAAAGGTGCTGACGTCGCTCAGTGGCCGGCAGCGCATCCATCTGCGGAAGTCGGGAACCAAGGTCATTATCTGTGGAACAGGTCATGAGTTGCTTTGACGAGTCGCCTCAATTTATCGCTGCTGAATGTTTCTATTTTGTCTCAATACCGTACATGCTAGCCCTCGTTGGTTGTTTATGCTTACCTGTCAATTCAGAGGACGCTGGTCCTCCAGCCAACGGCCTCGACCGATTGTCGTGACTTAGGGGTTAATCCCATTTCACAGGGGCACAGAGGATAGAGCGAGAGCATAGGCTAGGCAGGAAAGGGAAGGAGACGGTCCCTTGTCCCCAAACCAGGAGGTGGCGGGAGGCTACTCAGCCCTAGCGACCCCGCACCGTCTCTCAAACCACTCAAACTTACCCCCTTCACCCCTCCTCAACCCTAGCCCGAACAACGAACAACCCACTCCCCAGGAGGGTGTTGCCAGGACATGGGGCCAAAGGACCGTCTCCTTTCCTTTTCTTGCATAGCCTCTGCGGCATTGCAACCGCGACGTCATAGGAATCGGTCGATGCCATTGCCTACTGAAGTTTAATTATCCTTCGGGTAACCCAATCCACGTTGAGATAATCTGTGAAGTATATATCTCGTCTTGCTAAAATTCTGAAAGCGTTTCATTACAGCATGGAAACTTCCGTTTTCCAAACCTCTCTCTGCCATGGCACGAAACAACTCACGCAGTGACACCTGTGAGCTCTTCTATATCATTAGTGTGCAAAAATCCGTGTAACACAGCTTCTAAAAGATATTTTTACAGCCAAGCTCTTGACAGCAACGTCTGAATATTCCGGATAATTCACGCAACGTGGTACCGCAGCGTGGTGCATATTTCGTCAAAATCTTACGTCTGCGCTTTGTAGACACGCTAGCATAGGAGACGCTTTTACATTGATTCTGCACTGGGAAACTCCAGAAGAATACGAACTAATCAGGCCGACGGCACTGCCTTTGTAGCCACACGTGCATGCTTTCTGAGACACACTGGGCCGCTTCGCGCGCTGTTCGAATTACAGTTTCGATTTTCATGTTTCATGAAATTGCTTCGAGAGTAATTTAGTTACCAGGGCAACGACATGGTTCGGGATATGACCCTGATTGGAAACAAGCAGGTCAAGTCCAATACAATTAAAATTCGAGGGAAGAACGACAGCAGGTTGTTTTTCAACTTTCCGAGACACACGTGAGCCAGCGCTCGTTGCGAAGTAGCGCGCTTTCATTGGGTAGAGAACAGAGAAAAAGAAATGACAACAGTCGAAAGTGCGAGCATTTTTTGAACAGCTGGGCCCGCCATTCCGTTATAAGCCATTCGGCCACTTAGTCAGGCAGTGCTTGGACAAAGTTAGTACGCACGCGCAAACATGTATTCAAGAGGAGGGGGGGGGGGGGGGGGCGGAATGAAAATTTACCACTGCGCCTGCACTGTGGCAGTGGCCGCATCTGGCTCTACGAAGCGGAGCCATCTGCGCATGCGCGGTCGGCGCCTCGCGGAAGCGCAGGTATAGCGAATAGCGGTACTGAACTGCATGCGAACTGCGAACCACGGTATGCATTTTCTTTTTGCCCGGCAATGTATGCACTCCCAGATCGAGCATTCGACGAGCAGCGCTCACATTATGTTGACCACAACTCCGACGGAGGCTGAGATGAGCATGATGGTGGCGTCTATGTTGTACTCCTTGCTGATAACCCGCTGGATCGCCATGTAGACCAGCACGCCGGTGACGGCCCAGATCATGATCACGGATGTCAGCGCGCCGATCACTTCTGAAAGCCCAATGGGAGACGCGGTTGGCATGTGCCACGACTCCCTTAGACTCGACGCACCTTCTATCATATACATATACAAGTGCGCAACAACACCGCAAACACAAGGTTCAGTTGCTGCAGAGCCTACAGAAACATCCTGAAGCGAATGCACATACTAAAGAGGATAAGGCAGCTCGGTCGGCATTTCAGGTGAGATTTTAACAAAACTATCTTACTCGAAGCGACAAACCCTAACATCGAGAAACCGTACAAATAGCTTCAATCATGTCCCAATTTTGCTTTCCTCTGTAGATTGTAACATGCTGGGTAGTTAGGATGACTCTCACGATCAAACATGGACGAATTAGAAACAAATATTCAGCCACCAGAAAGCTGCTTTATAGCATCACAGATGCCCTCACTTCAGACATTCCACCGTTTTCACTTCTCCCCGCTGGAACATTTCCGAGCACAAGCTCTATATAATGCAGTTAGTCTGGTGCATCTTACAGGTGATAATCGGAGTAAATGCTTTTAAAGCCTGCATCAGTACGCATATGCGTATTGCTGCAGTTTTAAAGTGCACTGGCATGTTGCGAATGTGAATGGTGTTGTCAGGGAGTAAAGGGTACACCCTTCTAGGTGTAAAACAAGGGTCTTAGTGCAACAGAAAAGCGCTGAGAGTAGAATAATGCACCACAGGTGTCACCCGTCGTCACGCACCTGCTCGGTACCAGCCAAAACTGAGGCGTTTCGTGGCAGGCCTGGCACCCATCCACAGGGAGAAGAGGCTTATCATGAAGCTGGCGAAGTCTGTTAAGAGGTGCGCCGCATCCGTCGCTATCGCCAAACTGTTCGCCAAAATGCCGCCTGCGTGAGAAAGGGCGCAACTGATAGCTGCGTGCAGACCAACACGATCGCGAGAACATGCCCTATAGAAGCAGAACACGTGACCGACTAAAATGATCGTTCCTATCCGAATCAGGAAGGCATGTAAGAGACGTGAAATAAGGTATATCGTTGATGAGCAAAAGCATGATTAGTGGCTGGTAACGGTAGGGGTGAGAAGTTCGATAACACGAGCTGTCACAAAGTGAACGGTAATATGCAAACAGGTGACGGAAGCCAACAGTCACCGAAACCAAGGAGCATATGGGGAGGTCGTGGGTTCGGATCCCACCGGCGGCATGTGGGTTTCTTCTGCTTTTTTTTAAATCTCCCATTAAAAACTACAATATTAAAAAGAGGTCCCCTATGCTTCTTGGTTTCAGTGACTGTTGGCTTCCATCATGTACATATGTAATAACGAGCACCTCTTTCCATTCCCTTGCCTGCTGGTAATATGCAAATAGGACGATAACAAAAACAAAGTAAACTAAGACCAACAATTACATGAAAGTGACAAACAAGGCTGGAATACAGAGATGGCATGGTCCGCAACTTTTGGCGCCGTTTCCTGTACGGCCCACCGTGTGACATTACATTTCATGCTTAGTCAATTACAAAAGCCATAACACGAGCGATTGTACCCTTGCTCATGGCACCCCCTTGCCTTCCACGTATTGTGCTTAGCACCCGGTATGCACGCTCAACTCGTCGCGGAATTTTTTCCATTTCCGAGCCTTCCGAGCCACGTGCCATTCCCTCGGACAGCGGTCATACATGAATATTTGCACGTACCCGCTCTGATAAAAGCTCTGAAAATTGTCCTCATGCCCGCAGGCTAACGGACACGTTTCGCATGTATGCAGCGGGCGCTCACACTGAAGGAAAAGGCACGTTCAGACATACAGACATGCATATGAATGCGTGCCCTTTACTCATTCGACGTTGTGCGCGACTTCGCTGTGCAGTTTTGCGTGCGCGTGATTACTGGCCTTTCTCTCGTGTGCGTACGCACCGATGAGCTCGATGAGCATAAAGGTGAGGCAGAGAACGCTGGCACAGATGAGCCGTCGGCGGGCGCTCACGTCCACGTCCATCTCGTCGCTCTGATTCTTGTGGCAGTGGATGGAGGAGACCTGCAGCGACATCGTTTCTAAAGCGCGTGCCCGCATGCTCTAGCTCCGACACTGAGCAACGTTCCCAAATGACATGCACTATAGGTCACGAAGTGTGCGTTGTAACCCAAAGGACGCCGCCACCAACTCCGTGGTATAGTTAACATGGTAAGTTTACCACGCGTTGCTACATAAATTTCAGGGAAATGCGAACAACATATTGTTTCCTCATTGAGCGCTTCCTTAGAAGGCACCCTTGCATGTATATGCTTTTTTAACATATATGCTGGAGCAAATCACTTTTGTGTTATGTTGTAGGGCAGCGTTACAATTAACCAAAACGGCCAGAACAGCCGCAAGCTGGCTTCGGCGCACGCATTGGCGTTATCACCTATTGAGTAAGCTTCAGCACATCTGATTGGAGGAAAACAAGGCACGATTGGGGCTTCGAGGCTCCTCTAAATGTCTGGTGCAAGGTCATGCAAGGTGGGCTCTCTAGAAGATGTGGGGGAGGGGTGGGGCGCATGGGGAAACCAGAACACGGCCGCCTGGACCGGGGTGAGGGGTCAGATTTAAATTTCTCCCAGTTACAACAGCCGGCGTTGAGGTGAAACTGCTCTTAGCTCCGCAAAATACACCACCGGAGTCGTTGCGTACAGTACTCGCGGGTGCCGCACGGATCTTACCGCTCTCAAGATGTCCATCGCGGACTGGCTGCCGGTGCAGGGTGCAGGACCAGGGCGTGCGCCCGGAGTTTCGTGTTCCAGTCCCTGGCTGCACATCTGGCAGTCGCGGCGCTTGCGATCCTTCTTGTCATTCGTCGTCACTTCTTTCTTTTCCTCCCTGAACGCGCATATCGAGAGCGCGCGGCCAGCCAAGCTTCTTTTCATTCCATTTTCGTTCCATTGGCGCTTCTTTGCTTAGACGAAGCGACAGGAGTGTGCGCTCTGCTGTGCAAAATTTTCTTCAAGAAACGCAGCGACTCCCATTCTAATTCCTTTTTCCCGCTCTCAGTCAGTATGACATTGAAACACTACAGGCATTGTATACTATTATGCACATTAAGCCATTGTCCCGTCCTCGAACTCCAAGTTAACAGGACCCCTGTCCTTCCGTCTTCCAATCTATCAGACTACATACTATTACCACTTCTTTTCCCGCAAAAGCTTTCCTGTATCCAGCAATTAACCGCCTGTGTCTTGGTTACTCCCCCTAGTGGGTATGTGCCAGCAACGTCTGAGGCCTTCCTTCCTTTTCTGAATCACTGCAAGTGTCCATGTGCCTAATAGAACACGGTATATAGGCCAGGGGTGGTGCACAGAAAAATGTCCAGCGCTTGACACTGCAGCCTTCATTTAGCCCCCTCGCTGCTGGTATATAAAAATCTATCTCAGCGCTGCATTTTGTTTTATTTTTATGAAGGATGATGCCTCTCAGGCGTCATGCCTACTCAACATTTTGCGCCCCTCCTGCTTCTTCGCGCCAAATGTTCTGGCGCCGTCCAAGTTTGAAATGGTGCTGAAAGCCATGCGGCGCGACGGCATTTCGATGAAGAGAAGGAGAGAAAGGGAGGAGAAAAATTCCAGGACGGTTACGAGTGAGTAACGCGAATGTTTGAGCGTTGGTTATGGTGTGACAGCAAATAATTTTTCGCAGACATGCTTTTTTTTTTGTCTCGCAAAGCCAGACAGCCGGAGGGAAAACCGGACTTGGCCGGAACTGCACTGATACTCTGAAGTGAACTTATCTCGAAAGGTCACTTGCTAGCAGTGACCATTAACCAGTACATCTGTTTAGGCATGCTGCTTAGACCGTACGAACTTGAATCCCCGTGTGAACACGGTTACATGCACGAACCACCTTTGCAGGCTGAGGTGCTCGAAAAAAGGAGTTTGCCCCCGAAAGGGCGCAGCGGGGTTTGCGGAGCCTAAGAAAGCCTCAACCATGTCCGGCGATGGGTTTCGAACCAACCACCTCTCGTAGCCGAGGCGGACGCCCAGAGACCCCCGTAGCCTCCCTCGCCCCTAAAAGTGGAGACTGGATTTCCTTCTACTTTGTCTCTTGCCAATCGAGGTAGGTGGCGCTGCGGACGCCGACGGCGCGAAACTGACGAACGAGTTTACAAGTTTTATTGCAGGCCAGTGCTAGCCAGGGCCTTGTGAAAGCGTGCGCTTGCTTCGCTAAAGCTCGTTGGTAATCCGCCTAAAGAAAAACCAGATTTTAACTGGTGTGCTTAAAACTGCCGACGTTCAGCGCAGGAGGCGAAGCACGACTGGCTTGATCGAGAGTGTCCTGCTTATCAGGAGCTGCTCCAGTGCCGCAGGTGTGTTTGACAGCGATAGCTGTTAGTGTGACGTTCTTGGTTTGGCGCAGCGGCTCGTCCACATTGTTTCAGCACTGCCTGTGCTACCTGTGCACTGGTAAGAGCGAGCCGCCAAGCGCGTTCATCTCGACCGATCCCGTGGTGCCTGTCTTTCGACAACACTAACGCCCCCTTTGCAGTTGCCGCCACACAAACGCGCGAATAGGCCTATCAGCTATCGCCGAGTCCTGCACATTAGGAAGCAATTGGCGTAAAACATTTTTTCTTTTAGTTGTTTTTCTTTGCTCGAGCGCGACGCAACACGGGCCTTTCGCCACGTGGGAAGAACCGCATATGCGAGTGAAGGTTTCGATCCTTATTCACGATCGAGAAGTGGGTTTCTTGGACGAGCACGTACGTGGTAAAGGTGCGAAAAAGAGAACTATATAGCGCAGTTGACTGCGTCATTTTGGCATAGCCGTCAGAGGTTGTCGGCAAGGTACACAAAGAACTATAGACACCTAGTTGTGCCTTCTTTTATCTGTAACGACGCACTAGACATTAGAATACATGGACGACCACGTGGAATTCGCCTACGACTGCTAAATAATTTACAATTGAATTTCTTCTCTCATGCTGTTTCAGTTACGATTTAATCAACCTAACGATGGCTCAGACTTGCAAGCAGTCACGTAAGGCATGAAGAACTGCTGACACATTGTTTTCACTTTGTTATTCCACCATTTGAAAACAGGCTGGCTTAGGCATTGTAGTGAATTATAACTATGTATCAGCTATCATATTGCAGTTTCTTGCATGCCTCACGTGATATAATTACATGCCACAGCCATAGTTCTGTTTTTAACTGACATGGCATCAAGAAGACATTCAATTATAAATTTAGCATTCGTATGGAAATATCACGTTGTGGTCCATGTATGCTAACGTCCAAGGCATCAATTGAAAGAAAAAAACAGGCAAGCAAAAATTTGGCGCATGCCAGTGAAAAAGAACTGTAGCAGTCTTGTGCAACCAGCTCAAAGAAATGGCTCTTGCACGGCTCTCCCGTCTTCATACATACCCTTTCTTTCATAAGCAACGTTGTTTGGCGTAATGCCTAGGGATCGCATGCAGTTGCTTCTAGAAATTTTACTTACCTATCAGTCCCTTGTGGCAACTCAAATACTATGTCATTTTTTACGTGAAAAAATGCATTCTTCGGCTTCACCTCACGCTTTCCACAAACGGCGACCGTATCCTGAGCCCGACCTATTGTCCGCGTATGCTACAGAGTATCTTGATGCCAGCATAGCTTTTTAATTGCGATCTGAAATAAGGCATTGATGCCAAGAGTATTGAATGGTTTTATGCCATAAAAAAAAAAAAAGAAGTTTGCTAAGACGAACGAACAGGCTTGTTAGTAGTTCATTGTGACGGAACAACGCAGAGAAGACATGGACGAAGCAAAGAACGCGACTGGTGTCGTCGTGTTGTCTTCGTGTCTTTTCTGCGTTGTTCCTTCACAATGTCATTGCAAAAATGCTGTTTTCCGGAAAGTTATTTGGCGTTGCTAGTTGAGCCCATGGCCCAGAATGTTGAGTCTAACGGCTTACAGCGGTGGCTCATCAGCAGCTAGGGCGTGCTCGGTTGGCGAGATGGCTTGGGGACGGGCACAGAGGGATACGTGGATTGGGTTGCAGCCATCACTGCCGATTTGCTTGTGACCCGCACCATACCCACTTTAAGTGTCCATGACGGTAAGGTAAATCTTCCCTTGTACTTGCTATGTCAATGTGCAGCGTGTGGAGTGGAATCTAAAAATTGTTTTGTGGGGTTTATTGTTTTGAAGCAACACATGCATGGGCTTTGAATGATGCCCTAGTGGAGGGCTCAAAGCACACGGGAACTTTTTGTGTTTCGCCTCCGCTGAAATGCGGTCGACACAGCACAGCTTGAAGCCTGGTCAGCAGCCAAACACCCTAACCACTGAGCCACCGCGGCGGGTATGTCTCGGGGTGTTTCCAAACTGGGATTCGAGCCTTGAGATTGGTGACAGGGCTATACCGTTAAATACTGCTGTCAAGCCTGGGCCGCCACACATATCTTCTTGCATTTCTTTACTGTTACCATGCATCTGTACTCTGAATGTGGTAACTCCTGGACTTGAGGGTGTGCAGCAGTTGGTACAATAATTCAAGACTTCTGTGTAAGGCATCCTCAATGCAATTCCAGCACTGCACCTATTGATAAGGCATGAACTTGTCTCCTGAGAGTTTTTTCATGGTGCTTCCCTGAATGGTAGTGGATACCTTGCACAGTGCACTCTCTTGCTATGTGGATTAAACTACAGTATCTCCATAGCTGTGAACGGCTGTCAGATAAGCTTTCACACATTAATAACTGCAGACCTTATCTAAAGAACTTTACCTAGCCTCACCTAGAGTACCTTATGGTGCTTCATTTTCCATATGTGTGCTTTTACATAGCCTTCGTCCTTAGTGAGACCGCAACACTTTTCTCATTATTAACCTGTCTGCTGCATGCATATTAGTGGCTATGAACTAGTTCGGCAACAGAAGTTGGCACCTGACAAAGCAATGCTTTGCTGTTGAAATACAAATAAGAGCAAAATGGCATATTCCTAAACTGTACTCCTCAAATGCTTACTCCCTAACCATCCAGCTCAAAAGCGACAGGGTACTGTATACTGCCGCATATAAATCGATATTTTCTTGCAAAAACCATCATCTGAAATTGGGAGGTCAACCTATATGTGGAGTAGACCTATTTGCGGGATGTACTGTACAGAGCCGATCACACTTGTCTAGAGTGCTCGAGAGGTGCCATCCGGGGGAAATAAAGCGGAATACTTAAGCAGGTATTGACTTTCACTAATAATGGTTGCGCTGGAGAGCAGCAGAAAAGACACGTGGACCGCACAGGCACCAGTGCCTTAGTGCTAGCAAAGCAGCACCGAAAAGATTTGACTTCATTTGCTCCGCAGCGCACTGCCCGAGCGCTCCAGACAAGTGTGATCGACTCTGCACTTTCGGGCGAGCTGCGGGCGTACGCACCCCATGCCGGTGCCAGTTTCAGGCAGGTTGTATGGAGCACCACGTGTCAAAGAAAATCATTAATTTGTATGCAAATTGGTTCTGCCAATAAAAATTCAAATTGCACGCCGTTTTTCCACTCGTTCGAGTTGGTGGTCGCCTTTGCGCACGAGCGGTAAACGGCACGACAGCATACTTCAGGCAGCCTCCGAAGCATGCATGGTGCCGGAATCCGAAACTACAGAATCTTTGGAAGTTCGAACGAGTTACCGCTAGTCAGCTGGATTGCATGCTGGTATGACAGTGTAGGGTGCTGTTTTGTTGCCTTTCATCTCCATCTGCTTAAGACTACTGGGGCTTATGATTTTATCTCTACGCGTTGTGTGTGCACAATCTCACGGGGAACTACATAATCAGTGCGGCGGCAGGGCAGGGGGTACACACATCAACTTATATTTGGCTTCTTTGTTTTTGCCAGCGATGGCTGTGAGTTTGGGGGATCAACCTATGTTTAATTAAAAGTCGACAGTAAATCCAACCTTACTCGATAATACAAGGTGCAAGAGTGGGCAGGATAGACAAAGAAGCACCTTGTCCGTGTTCATTCTTCGTTTGTCCTGTCGACTCTTGCGCCTTGTATCATCGAGCCATGCACCAACTCGCCTAACGGTCCATTCTTCCCAACTCTACTCTTGTCTTTAAGAATTCTCTCCCCAAGCTGAACTCTAGCTCAGCACAGAATTAAATGGTGTTTGCCAAACACTTCTACAACACAGGCTGCATAAAAATGTGTAGTACCACATGTGAGGATGCAGTATCATTGCTTTATTCATAAATAGGTATTTCTAGATGTCATAGTCTTAAGTCTACTTTAAATTAACATTTACAGTGTTCACAGTATATAATCCTAAAAGGGAGAACTTCTACTCAGTCACCTTTGTTCAGAAACATCCTATTGCTATTATTAAATACAGACACAATTATAGCTGTTCAAGATTACACAGGAATATAACCAATTTTGTTTAACGAAAAGTCAAGGCCTCGTCCAAAGGCACTAGCTAACAGAAACATCACTATAAAATCTGCATTCCACACAGACTACAAAAAGGCACTTGAAACACAATAGCTACTTTTAGCATACAGTTATTACTGTAATCGTCTATCTTTCCTTACCACAGAGAAAACTATAATCAAAATAGCAGAAATATCTGAATATGTGCTGAGGAAAACTCTGCAAGCAACAGCACTGCTACGCACCGGCAGAAGTAAGTGTGCCCAAGGAATTACAGCAGGACAACATGCTTAGATATAAAGAATATTGTGGTACTCTAAAACAGCATGTACAACTCCAAAATGCTAACTACGGTATATGCCTCCAAAGACAAAAGCCAAAGGTCCTTCCACTACAGATTACCGTATGTTTCAAAGAAGATATAGACCTTATTTTGCACAACACGCAAAACCGAAGCATACCTCATTTTTATCAAGAAACTGAAAAAAACAACAACATAAAAATGGTTTCAAAACATTCCACACCAGGATCCACAAAGTATAGATGCATTAAAAAGCATTAATGAACTCTCCGCTACCAAACAAAACATGAATGAGGATTGAGATTGCAGTAGCACTTGTGAAGACATTTAGTGCCTTATTTACACAAAAAAGAGACGAAAAAGGAAAGAACAGTCCATGAAAGCAACCACACCTCTGAGCCTTTGCAGTGAGAAATAATCGCAATAAAATGAGATGGCAACAGAACAGTGCACCCGGCAGCGAAGCGAATGAAAGCTGAAAATAATTACAATTTTGGTGTAGATGAAACAACACGATGTTACTATAACAGACACAATAAACGTGCTATGCAGAATTTAAAACAGTCTGCAAAGGACTCCGCTATCAGAAAAACAGAAGAGAGCATAGGCTGCCTTCAAATGACCCCCAGTAGAAACTAGCGCAGCAGTACAAGGCATTGTGAAATGTGAGCAAGTTTGTGGACAATCCAGCCACAAAGCAAACCTTCACTGCACGCATACTCAGCATAAAGAAACGGTTTGGTCTGGTTTACGGGGGTTTAACGTCCCAAAGCGACTCAGGCTATGAGAGACGCCGTAGTGAAGGGCTTCGGAAATTTCGACCACCTGGGGTTCTTTAACGTGCACTGACATCGCACAGTACACGGGCCTCTAGAATTTCGCCTCCATCGAAATTCGACCGCTGCGGCCGGGATCGAACCCGCGCCTTTCGGACCGGCAGCCAAGCGCCGTAACCACTGAGCCACCGCGGCGGCTCCCATAAAGAAACGTTATACACCTGACTGGATATATGAACATGAAGAATGTGCACATGATCAAAAGAAAAAGAATGAAAGTAATAAATCCAAACATGCTTGCACTAAAGAAGCCTTGTAAACAACACCATATACAGCATATATACTGTGTAAATACTGTGCGTAAAATGAATGCACGAAGCAATGCAGTCAATCTGAAGGCCGCATACAAGACTGTACTACATGGACATGACGATAATTCTGATAAAAAAAAAAATGAAATAAGGTAAAAGGGGTCAATGCAAGAAGAAAATATATTAAAACAGTCAGATGGTGGCATAGCCACTGAAGAACTTGGTGGAACTTGTAGTTGCCTATTACTTCCTCATATACTCAAGCCTGATAACACACTCCACATGCAAAAACCTCTAGCCATGGGCCCAAGCCTTTCAGAAGAGTTTTCACACTGTGCTCGATAAAAAGCCTATTCCTGGAGTTGTGTCAAACCTCTGACACAAATCATTAAAAGCACGCAAAGCTTAGTTTTAAATCCTAAGGTTAAAACCACAACTGCTCATTCACCATACATATTCTGAACATGGAAAAAATTTTTGCCTTTCACACCATGCCCGAATAAAACTAAAATCTGTTCTTTATGGCAACATGTAGGTGCGGTTACAGTGAACCAAACTGTGCGAGATCATAGTTTTCGGCACACAAAAGCAGGCCATCTTACATTGTGCTAATGAAAACTAAGATAAGCTAACATGGGGAATAATGCCTCTCTATATACAAACGAATGCTGTAAAATTAATCAGCCTAGTAAATTCCCTACATAGGGTAAAAACATTCCTACAACCTGCATTTGGACATCCATTAGCTTGTCAAAAACGTGATGTGCACGCTAACTTGTTAATCTCTTGGTTCAGCTAGTGCTTCACATGACAGCCTAGATAAAGTCTGCCCATTTTGCTCAGAGCCCATTTGATCAATGTGGACCTTGTGGCGGAGAGGATAAGAAATAACCGGTAACGAACCACATGGCTTACACAAGTACCGGGTGACATTCTTGAGCTAGAAACTGCATTTAAAATGCTCAAATTTATTGCACACAGGTTGCTACACCACTAAAAAGATGGCTGAACAAGCAGCAAGGCATTTTGGAAGAACACAAACCTATAAAACTTGTCAGGATACTTCCATGGATTTACATGTACGTAACAGAATGTTAGTGAAACGAATGCAGAGAAAGTGTTGCAATAAAGTGCGCCAAGCGAACAAGCAACGAAACAAGTAAGTTTCCTCTCTCTCATCCACAGCTCTCATAGAACTATAAAATAAATGCATTTATCTTTTCTCATACGTCATGCTTCTGTTATCTAGATGTCATGTGATATGCCTCCGGTATATATTATCACGCTGGCAAATTGCAAGAAATGGAGTGGATGACACTCTTGCTCCTTAGCTACAGCGGAAAAATATTTAGGAAGCGAAAATAGCCTTAAGTGAAACCACGCACAGATGGCTAATAATGTCATATAAAAAAAAAATATGTTAATGGAGGCTTCCCACTATTCAACCCCAAATAAGGACGAGCGTGAGCAATAACAGAGACCATCAGATGTGTTTGCAGTTTAAAAGTGTAAGCTAGGAGCCTTTGCTGATATGTGGCACCGTAACAGACATAGCAAGAGATTTGGAATGGTTGTTCTTCCAGCCACCAAATGTCAGCAGCGTAGAACCAGCTCCGAGCTGCCCTGACACATTTGTGACGCTATTTTGCCATGCCACAAAGAGCAATTTCTCTTCCCAACTATTTTTTCTCTGCTTTCCCACAACACTCCTAGACAACCAATTCATGACAGGGTGCAACCACTTTTGTTACACTCATGAGTGCTGTGCAGTATTCTCTAATGGCCATGGCCTAGAGCATTCAATAAATTCTCCAGAAGCCACTGAAGCCCAGTTGTTAATCTCACCATAAACAGGATCGAATACCTAGCATGATGTGTTTAACAACTGTCTGCACAGGGTGGGGACTAAGGATGCTGCAGCCTACTGCAGCTAAAAAGGCATTTGCAATCTCTTACCAAAGAAGGCTAATGGAGCACCCTGGAGCTACTCGCTTTCCAATGTCAAGCTTTTATACACACACATAAAAAAGACATGGCTATTTTACCTTGATTCCTTCCTTCAACATGAATGTGGGATTCAGCTGTTAGACACACATAATTGACAAGGCATTAAAATGTATCAAAAAACGTGAAACAAAATGTAGAACAAAAATTAATGTATGCATTTAAAAGAAGAAAAAACGCACGAAGCCAGAAACCTCAAGGAGAATAATAAGAAACAGACAAGAGAGAGTAGGAGGTGTGTGCAAGACAGCTCTCATTATAAACCATAGCCCTTCGTGACAGCATCAAGAAAAACCCTCCCGTTCAAAGATTAAATCGACTGCAGAGAGAATGTTGTCCACACGGAACGCTGGCTCCTTGAGACCGACCTCAACGGGAAGGAAATCGCGCGGTGTGTGTTCACAGGTGTCATCATGCAGGTCCTCGTTGTACACGCCTGTGTGCACCAGCACGGAAATGCAGCTCACTGCTCCGCAGTTCCCGACCATCTGCGCCAGACAGAGAATGTTCTTGTTTAGCCCTAGGGCACCCAGAGAAGTTATGAAAGAACAAGGGCAATACCTGTAGCCAGATTAAAGTGCTTCACTCAGCCAGTTTTACTATAGCACTTCACTTCCTCAGTAAAAAGCCTGAGGGTGTGTCCTTTGAACACTGCTTAACAACTACTAGCTTGCAACAGAACTTACGATCAAAAGTTGCTTGGGGCCCTTCACATTGTATGCGACACACGGTGCAGTCCGACAGCCTTCCAGAAATCATCAAGCATCTTATTTTCATTCGGCTTCACAAAGAAATGCATTGCAACTTTCTGTGGCCAATTCACAAGCAGAACCTTTAAACTGCTAAACTACACACAAAGCTAATCTATCTGCTATTGTTTTGCAATGCGTTGCACAGAAACAGAGGAAAAGGTTGAGAAACATCTAAAAAGGTGGCACAGCTTACCTCGGCAGTGGTGCGAGCATCCTTGGACATGGTGGAGTTTAAAGTCTGGCGGGCTGAGTTGGAGCCGGCTGCCAGGATCGCCTTGGAAAAGTCGTCTTTTCTGCGACGCTCCAAGTAGCGGTTGTACAAGTTGGCTCCATAGATGTCGGTGTTTATGTTGTCCCTTTAGATTACACAAACACACACAAAAAAAGCAGGAAACATGAAGTTATGCTATCAAAGACAAGATAGTGTTGGTCAAATGTTTAGGGGAATCACCCAGGGTGGAGAAAGCTGGGTGAGTGCCATTGAGTGATTACTCCCTTATTACAAAGACAAAACAGCACAAAAAGTCAGTGGCAGACAAAAGATAATAGTATAGCGTGGCATGTGGGATTTAACATTCCAAAGTGCCAAGTGGGTTATGAGAGAGCATGAAGGAGGGCTCCAGATTAATTTAGACCACCTAGGTGGTCTCCGCTGAAATGTGGCCGCTGCGGCCAAGGTTCAATCCCGCGAACTTGGGCTCAGCAGCAAAACGCCAAAGCCCCTAAGCCACCGTGACCTAAAGATAATGAGAATGGTCTCAAAAACAATGCAACTGTGTGAGGTTCCCTGCTTAACATAAAGTTTTATGACATGACAAATGATTCATCCCAATTAATGATGAGAAAAACTGATTTGATATTTAACATCACCAGTAATATTAAACTGGAATTATAGTTGTATTACGATTTAACAAAACCCATCTTGACAATCTCTGAAAATTAGTCCCTCAATTTATATAAACAACATTTAGCTAACACGCCAAAGTTTACTTGGTTCAACAAAATTCCCGTTTCAAAAAAATTAACTGTGGCCCCTTCTATCTTTCTCAGACTTTGCCTCAACTGCAATAATCAGATAACAGCACTAAGTTGTGGGTATACAGGAAACTTGCTTGTCCAGTCTACTAAACCAGTGCGTGAGAATATTATCAGAAACGTATGTATCAATGTGCATTTTATAGAGCAAAGCAAAAGGTGTACAAGCTCGTGGCTTAACACCCTTTTAAAAGTTTATGATCCAATCTCCATGTAGTTCACACTGAAGCATTTCTAGCTTGTGTCCATATCTGCTGCTGCTCAAGCCTATACGGTCTGTCAGTTACTGGTACTGGACTTGTGTTGCCTCGTTCACATGAACTCTACAGGAGTAGGCCGAGCCAGCTGTTGGATTGAGCAAGGCTACCCAAACCCAAAGCTTGCACATTTGCATGCGTATGATCTTAGCAGGTCGAGCCTGACACAACCCACAGCAACAACCAGCATCAAGCAAGGTAGTGTGAGATTGCAACGTAGCATCCAAGCTCACGAAAAGCTACCACTGTCTCGGAGGTGTGATGGTGCCAAAACTAAACAGCCTCCTATTCCATCTTGCTAATCTATCTCCTTGGTTCAGTAGCAATTATATGCACACTGGCACATAACCCACCATTTGCTGTCGGGCTGGCTCCCGAACCTAGGCTCCCCAACCTGACTCAATGGTTATTATATGAGAAAGTCGAACCCGTAAACCTGGCTCGACATAATCCTGCTGGCTTCACATAAATGTCGCTTGTGTGGCACCAACTGAATTCCGAATTGAACATTAAGCCCAGAAACCAGACCTGAAACTGCATCATTACAAACGATGGCAAAATTTGCAGCATCTTAAAACTCATGTTCAAACCTGTGCCCATATTATAGGCACCTACCAAGGAAAGAAGGAACAATCACAAAGATGGAAAAAACAATCGCACCAAACCTCAGTCATGCAGATGGCGGGGTGAGAACATGAAAACAGTCACTCACCCAATGGCAAAAAGGCGGCGAACTGGGTGCGTAATGCCCAGCCTGTGAGCCTCTTCCTGAACACAGGACTCAGCATGCAGGTACGTTATCTCACTCGGCTTTCCAATCAGAGCTGTGTAGATCATGTCCCTACCTGTTACCTTCTGCAAGAGAAAAACCACAGGTAATAACATTACAACACTGTTCCACTACAATAACTGCTCATATTCGTACTACAGCAGCACAACTGAGAACAGGAAAGTATGACATTGGTGCACCCTGAACATTTTGAGCATGTCAAAATAAGAGCCAACGTGGATGATCAGTCTGAGCAGTCTCCGTGTCCATGTCGAATTTTAGCTCCTAAAATGGCATTTAAGCACCGACCAGCCTAATCTACTACCCTTGTGATCTTGAGGACCTATTGCCTCCTGTTCACCTTTCGCTTAGAGCACAGTCAAGATGTTAACTGCTTATACAGGACGACAAATGCACCCATTTCTCAAACTGCCGCAATTACTAATAACAGCTAGAATGACCATTGCTACGTAAGAACAGGGGCCAACCAGCTGTTTCCGACATTGGTTACCACCGTTTCCTTAAAGGGATTGACAACTGAATATTAAACACCCATTTTTTTCGGTGCAATGGAAAACTTACTAAGGTATTCGATTCAGCAGCGATTTTGTAGAAACAATGTAGAACATTTTTACAGAGAATTTTTCAATCAGAGGATGTGTCTATTTTTATGTATCCCCATGCTGGAAAACGTGGTTAGCGAGCACAATGGCAATTGCTCGCTAGCAAAAGTGATGCACTGAAAACTAATATACTCCAGCTGTTAATCGTCCCAAGTGCTACATTGGACAATTAACAATTGGACGCCCCACTCCAGCTGTAGTGAACATAGTGCTGTGCGCACGTTTTTATTGCTTCATCATGAACTAATTACACATGCAACCTGTACATATTTATTATTGTGTAAATAGTTTTTGAGTATATAACCTCTCCCCCCTATCCTCTCTTCCTGTCCCCTCACCTCTTTCATTTCATTTCTCCATTCTGCCTGCTATCCTTTATTTCCCCTGGCCCAGCTCAGGCGCTTCAGTATTGATGGCAGATGCCGGGGCTAGCAAGAATCTTTTCCTTCCTTTTTATTATTATTTTAATAAACCATTTACTACTACTACTTCTGCCCAGAAGTAATTAGAAAGCTGTAGTATAGAGTAGCCATTTCAGTTTCCAAACTCAAAGCTGTTTCGGCACAGTGATATACGCCTTGTTGACAAAAGTTTTAGTAGACCATGGTTACCACTTCATCTAAAATTTCAAAAACACTGGCATCATCTAGTGACAAAAGCTAAAAGCACTTCATCGGCAATTGGAAGAAAGCACTGCTTTTTAGCTAAAGGACACACTGGTGAGAGCTTAAGTAATACAGTAATAAAATACGGTGTACACCCCCCGAAAGAAAAAAAAAAGCAATTTTACAGGAAGTGGGGCTAACGGCGACAGAGGAGGATGATTTTTCCAAGTGGCTGACCAACAATAACAAGAGCAGGAGCCTTCTCCAGTTCCTGCACGAAAACACCTATTTGCCTATAGTGTACAGCGAACCCAATTATGCTTTTATGGCAAGTGTGCAAAAAAAAAATTAACAAATAAGTAATATTTTATTGAGATGTGGTCACATGGTGGGATACACCAGTAATGGTAAGGTTTCACCGCAAGCTGGAAGTTGTTTGTTTTATGCAATTTTAACCGAAAAATTAAAATTATAAATCCTCATTTCTTTGAAACTGTGGTACTCAGCTCTTACAATTTGGGGCAAGGCCATTTGCCTTTTCACCATAATCTCACGATGCAATTTGGAGAGTTGTTGGTCCTTTTAAGCATTACAATCTGCATGTGACAAAACACCAACACAGCAACCTCCAGTTGCTTTCTTTATTGGCAAAACTGTTAAAATACAAAAAGCAATTGTTGAACGACGGTCCACAAAGGTAACAAGTAGATCATGTCTCTTCCTCAAGTCATCCTAAAACCACGGCCATGTGGTGAGTGGCATAAAGCACTGGCTGACATCTTTTTCCGGAAATGTCCCATTACTAACACAGTTACTGAAGAATTTTCGGATATTTGAACCCAGTTATTGAGACGCCTTCATGGAACCACCTGCAACACCAAATGGTAATGGAAGCACTGCTACAGCAGTTACGTGCCAAAATTCTTTCCATGCCTAATGACATGCCATAAATAAGCATATAAAGTGATGCTGAAAGGTATGCAAAGACTTAAGCCAAAACACTGTGCAAAGCCACAAACTCAAAAAAAAAAGAAAAAAAAAGCTGCCCAGGGTTCATTTATTTCCTGGTTGTGCTTCCTGCCTCCAAGCCGCAAGCATTTGCTCAAATACAGAGAATTCCTATACTGTCACTTCTATCAAGACGCAGTTGATTAACAATGTGGTCAAGGTCAAATATTCTATGCAGTGGTGTCCTACAGGTGGTGCATGATCCCAAAGACCATAAAGCACCGTCATTAATTACTACAGCTGAGCCTCACTTAATTATGGCACTGCGGTCGCCTGCCATGTTTATTTCCTACCAGTGAATTAAAAGGGCTGGTGCTCAAATTAAAATGGCTCGGAAGTTGTGTTATCTTAGATGGCGTGAACATTCTTGCAGGTTAGTTGGAGCATAGTTTTGTCTAGTTGATGCGTTAGATGGCGCCACGATTAAATACACTGGCACTAATTTAAACGCCTGCCACAGTTGTTGGCAATACTGTAGCATGAAAATTAAATTGGCTGGCATCAAGATTATTTCAGGTGACATAGGGAGTAATTTGTATGTAAAACCTGCAAATGACAATTTGGGCATCATACATCAGGCCCTTTTATATGTGCATGCTTGATGTAATGACCAATGGAAGTACATTTTAAGGATGGACCTGCCTCCAATGCACCCCCCAGCTTGAGGATCATTATTAAAAACAAGGCAGTAATTGAGTTCAGAATTGCAATGCTCACATAGCAGTACAACCAGCATTTCTGTAGCTGGAGAGACATCCATGTACTATTTAAGCATTTGGACATAATGAATACACATTTCAGCTGACTTGTTCTAGTGTTGGTCAAAATGGAGTTGTTAGTTAACTCACAGCACTGACATCTTTCATCTAGAATTTGTAAGTCGGCTGCATAAATGACATCATTACAACTAACACTAAAATTCGAACAGATTCAGTGAAATGTCTTCCAACTAAGCCAAGGACATGAATAAACTAGCTATCATTACTACCAAAGGCCACTTTCAAAAGAACCAAGGACACAAAGAAAGGCTACGTTAATCTAAACCGGTAGGCTACTACTACATTCACTTCACCAGAAGTTCAATTTTTGAGAGTCACGTAAATGTGTGATCACTGTGGGCAGGTGCTGATGCTCCCTACACCTTTTTGCAGCGAATGCGACAACACAATAAATCACTGCATGCCAAATGGCTGAGTTCCATGTTTGAAAATTTTTTATTACATGAAGAGTACAGGGGCAGCTTCTTAGCACATGGCTCAGCACTCTTTTGGGCATTCCTCTTTAGTCTCTTCCAAATTTCAACCGGCATGCTTGCACATCCATGCTGGTAAGCCTATGGCGCACCCATAATGCACCGGGACATGTGACGACCGATAGGCAAGCGGGGCAGGGGCTTTGGTCCAAACACCTCATCTCCCCAAACTGTGCCCTTATGATGTCGCCACTCAACATCAATCATTTCGTGCACCTTTCATCATTTGTATTTTGTATTTATAACATCATTTTATCATGCCTCGTATTCTGGAAGTCGAAGCCTGAGCACGCATCGAGTACTTTCATCTATCTGCTGAATTGTTAATGATATTTACGGCATTTTTTTTTCACTTCACATGCACTGTACTACCACTCTGTAACTGCGACTATTGTTATTTTTTTCTCTGTTTGATCCTTTACTTGTATTTTTGTACTTACCATCTGTGTTTTTATATCAAGTTCCCTCATGGCCCATGCAAAGGGCAATAATCTCCCTTGAGATTGACAGTGTTTTAAGCAAATAAATAAACAAACAAATACATACTAGCAATGATCTTGTGAAAGTAAAATGAAGTAGCTTTAAGGAAAAGCAATTGCTGGGCTAGTTGGTGCATACTGAATAAGGGAAGAATTCCACAGCGCTAAAAAAGACGAGCACACATAAACAGCTTTATATCCTGAACTTTTTGCACAACAGCTGCAAGAGATCCTTGGACTTGTGTTTCATAAAGCAACAACGGAAGTGCCTGGAGCTCTTTTAACCTGCACTAGACTGTTGGTACACAAGTGATTTGAAAATGCGGCTGCTGCGATTGGCTGTGAGACCTGTGCCCTCACAGTCAAACACAGAGCTCCACTTTCACTACTGATCAACTGCAGTGGGTGATAGTTACAGGTAGTGACTAAGTTTTTAACAGCCATTACAGCGTCAAAGTGCCCAGAGTTCACGGTCACTTCAGGATGGCAGGAAAAAGAAAAAAAAAGAGGGCTCTCGTCTATAATTACTGAAAACGTTTGGCAAACAGTGAAATTACAAACTGCTCAGGCTCACAGAAAAAGAGAAGCATTACCTTGTACAAATTCTCCAAACAGACTAGAAAGGCGCCATGGCCAAACCTGCATATAGAGAGAAAAATATAGTTTACCATCAACCAATACAAAACAGAGAAAGCATGAAGAAAAACAAAGCATGCACTTAGAAAGCACGTCACAACCACATCCTGGTTCACTTGTCTTCGTAAGTCCATGCTCTTAAGCAGCAATACACATTAGACATCATAATATCATAAAGCTATGTCCGGTGATTGTGCAAGTACATGCAATAGTAAGTCGCAACACAATTTAATAAACAGCACCCATACCATAACTAGACAAAATATCTGGTCATTTTTGTTGACCACGTGACACACTATTAGTTAAAGGGTTCACTTAAAGGGAAATGGAGGACAACTCAAGCTAAGCTTTGTTAGCAAAAATCAATTCCATGGCTCTTTCTCACTATGCTGAAAATCGTTCAGCAGCAAACAACACTTCATTGATGACAAAAGAAGATTTAAAAATTAAACATTCTTTCCCTGCCACTCAATTCAAACTCACGACATCAAGAACAAAAAGGACTCCATGATTACTGTTTGGAATTGAATGGCATTGTAACCAAGCCTCAGGGATCCATGCTTAAAAAAAACTGTTCTTACTTGCTGCAGTTTTCTTGCAAAAATGGCTGTTGGTAGCGATACTTTTATTTGATATCTTGGCCTTTCCTAGCTTATAAAAGATCTTTTTTTTTTGTGAGAGTAGAGTCTTTATCATTAGAATGTCTTACTAATCTATCGATACAGCCTAACTTCAACTTTTAACACCACCGGGTGGCACCATATCTGGCAACAAAGTAACAAAGAAAAAAAAAGCAGGAGGTGCTGCAATCTCTGCAAGGGCTGTTTTCTTCCACAGGCTTTATCTCCGGGTCCGAAGATGACTGATAATTTTAACGTGGGACCTGAGGACCCCCTCCATGGAACGTGTCTGTCATGCTTCCGGTCTAAACGACAGACCGGCCTAAATTTACTGTCTCGTCTAACACGCCTGTTTACAAAAATGGCTGCACTATGTCTACACCTTCCGAGAGCACTCATGTGCAGGCTCCAGTTTTGTTCAGTGCTTTCCTGTTTCCACAACAAGGGCAAACTGTGGAAGCTCCCACACTATGCTCCATGGAACTGACAAAAATGTCGGCCAAGTAATTTTTGACAAGCAGAAAATGCCAATGGTACAATCAGGTCAACGTGCATCATGTGCACGTGCATGTGTCTGGCTGTGTATTAACACCTGGCTGAAAGAATCTGTTTCAACAAACTAACTAAAACATTCGAGTAAGCAATTTTTTTTCACAAGAAACTAGCCTTGGTCTGTTCTAATGCCTAAATATCATGCTATGTTGTTGCTTCAAAAATGTCAAGTTTTAAATGTCCCAAGCAGTCTTTGAAACCAAACTGCCCACTGTATGTTTTTCATTTCTTGTTCATGATAAGCCTGCCACCAATGTGTGTGGCAAACCCTGCTGCTTCCCTTTCGGCTTAACACTCCCACTCAAAGACATTCGAAGCGGATTTGCACCACTGCCTTCCTCAAAGCCATGCCAGACCTGCCAACTATATATATGAACCACTTACGGCATTCTGCTACGAAGGAGAGAAAAAGCTCTACAGAGAATGAATAAAAGTATGGACAGACACATTGCATCAAAGCACTTATTTAGGCAATAAGGTGTTTGTCTGGGCTAGTCGGTACACGATACTAAATGAAGGCACAGCGCACGAAAGGCGGGACTGAGAAAGAGACAAACAGAGCGCTGTTAATTGAGAAAGAGACAAACACAGCGCTGTGTTTGTCTCTTTCTCAGTCCCGCCTTTCGTGCGCTGTGCCTTCACTTAGCACTTATTTAGGCCCTATTCTGCACACAGGGATAGTTTTTGTATGCCCCAGATGAAGGCCTTTGTCAAAGCGTCCAGTGGGTCTGAGGCTTCCTTCACTCTCCTGGCTCAAGTTTCTCCTTCAAGAACCATCTCCCCTCCTCTCATCTTACTGGACTTTTGGTACGTCATAGCTTACATACTTTTTCTGCCTCAGGAACCTTTACCACGTGCGTTGATGTGGAGAAGCGCAACAGACAACCGTGCCCCACCTGGGTAGGCAGGCTTCAGCCATCCACTGCAGGTCCATGTTGCAAGCCAGGATCGGCAAGTGTGGGTAAGGAATGGCTGGAGCAGCCGCACATGGGAGGCCGTTGGTCATGAGCACATCAATGATAAGCTGCAGACTTGTCTCCCACCTCACAGGCTCCCCAAACAACACCACAGCTGGAACAGTCAAGCACAGCTCACTCAGTCCCGTGCATGGTCACATTACACATGCTTTTGGCACATTACAGTGTTTTGAAGCTATGTATTGCCAACAAGCCCAAAAAGCCACCCTACTGCTTGTAAAAGATGGATGAGGGAGAGGGGGTTTGCAATGCCAAAAATATCCATGGCTTTTGGATAAAACTTCTGGCCAGACTTTGTTCTGCATACATTTTTTGTGAATGCTTTGCGTTACGAACCTAGAATGTTCAAGGTACCTGCACACTTTAACTGAGAATAAAATGCTCCACCCCGGTATCTAGCAAGAACACAGGCACAGCATCCAACTATCTTCAATTAACTCAATGCTATGTCATGCTTACAAAAAAGCACTGGTATTAGAGTCAATGTTAGCTCACACATTGGACTCATGCATCTTACCTTCAACTCTTGGGAAGTATCGCTCATAGGGTGATGGCTGTTCACAGTGGAAAAGAAACATATTTTGTTCAGTGCCACATTATTAATTGAAAGACAAAATCAACGCATATTTATGCTGTCAACCACAAGTCCAAAAATTCCACATGCCAGTTTGGTTTTGCTCAAGCATGATGGTCTGGCAGAAAGTGGAATATTCACCGTCACGTAATGCGAGAGAATGTAATTTAATTAGAAAAGCAAGCATGCAGAACTGAGTTCTGCAATAAATACTAAGACCTTATACAATAAAAACAATACTGACCACAAAACTGAACTTGAAAACATAATGTTCACAGATGAAAGGAAGGTTAAAATGGCCTTTAAGCGCTCTTGCTGGCAATCTAAAGCATTTCTTTCCTTCATGGTTATTGCTGAGCCTAGATGACATTTGTTGCACATGTGAAATGCGTGCAGTATACCATCCGCTGCAATGGACAAAACCTGTGGCAAGTGTGCCTTTAATGATTTGCTGTGGCAATTCAAGTTAATTCAACTGAACTTATTTATGAACTCAATTCAATTCCTAGATTCCTATTTCAATTCAACCGAACTGAATGTGCACAAAAAAAAAAAAATGCGTTGACACAGTTGTTGAAAAGGCATATATGCCTTAAAGGGACAGTCTGCTATCAGACACGAATATAAAGTACTGGGATATTATTGGAAATTATTAATGCCATAAGGCAAATGGTTAAGTATGTGAAACAGGGCAGTGCCTCTGAGCGCTCACAAGTTCATCACTGAGGTAGTTTCAAATAAAAGAACTACGATTGGGGTTAGCTGGTACTTCACACTCAATTGCACAGCACTAACTTTAACAAAATGGGACGAAAACAGACTATGAAGATGCGCACACACTGTTTGCAGTCTCCGTTTTCGCCACATTTTGTCAAAGTTATTTTTAATATCAATTCTGCCTCTTTGACCATTTTTTTCTGCCCTATCCTACTTCAGACATTCACGACTTTGTGCCATGTTCATTCAATACATGTTGTGTACTTGAATTTCTTAATTACAGTATATGTTACATTATTAAGTTCACGTTAATCAGACTAAGAATTGCAAAAAATTTGTAAAGCTTCAGTGCATTAATCAGCAAAAGCTCTTATATCTTTGATTTCGCCATTTAGCCGTGCATTTGACCATAGAATCTACATCATCAGCCATTAGAGAAAGCCTAGCAGTGCCAATCCAAATCCGCGAAATCAGGGTCCGCTTCTACGAAGCAAATGACACAGTCTAGTTCTCAATCTAATCATATCATGTTTGGTTTATGGGTGTTTAACGTCCCAAAGCGACTTGGGCTATGAGGGACACCATAGTAAAGGGCTAAACCGTCTCTTGGTTTAGACCATGCATTTGAGGAAAGGCGCATATCTGGCTCTTTTGTCCATGGACACATTAAGCACTCCAGAAAAAAGAAACACGAACATCTACTAAAAGCTTCAGATGCCACCTAGTTTTGTTTTTTTTCTCACTGTGAGGTTCATGTGTACACCTACAAAATAAGCCACTTATGCACCTTCCCTCAAAGCCAATGAAGGGTTTAGGCCGTGAATAAGGCTAGACTGGGAACTAGACTACCTTATTTGCTTTGTGCAAGCAGGCCTTGGTCTCGCCGCCCCTCGCCTCTTTATCTCTTTCCCTCTTCCCTAAACATGGATGGAGATTTCCCACTCTCCACAGTTGGCAGGTGGCCTTCAATGTATTTAAATTAATTGTGTTAAATTAAATTAATTCATTATTAAGTTCAGAGCCTTATGGCTGACACATAGGGTCCACAGTGGAATGTAGGGCTCTATGGCTAAACCAAAGCAATAACAACTTTCATTGTATTAAAACTGATACAGTAGCTGTGCAACCTTTTTCTGACAAGATATACTGCAACAAGGAAGTGTATATGTCTAAGCTTGCGAATAGAATTAGGCAGAGTTCTGTGCCAAGAGACCTATGTGGACTAAGTGTGTGACAAGATGCAGGAAATTAGAGGCTTCAACCTACCTCAGTTTGTCTGCGCTTATGGTCTACGGCATCCAAGAGAGGAAAATGAGATCGCAAATGATCAACCGTCGAGACCTTTGTAAAGCCTAGTCTGCAAAAGACATATGTTGTTGCTGTTAGAGTTTTTTTTTTCCGCTTCCTTCGCATGCTGGTTATTCACTGCAGTTGCAGAATTATATCACAATACTTTGTGAATGCAGCTTTCATGACTGCAACGTTCATGACAACTATTTAGCACTTATGCTGTCATGCTTCTAGCTCGTACCCATACTCTCACAAATGCACATGATGGGAGACTGAATTATGTGATGGCATTGAAGCCTCGTTGGAGTGAAAATCCAGCGACTGCCATTGTTGTCACACCTGCCACTTGCCAACCATCCCCCCATCCACCCTTCAACCCTCTCCACATAAAGAGGAGGGAGACGTTGGACTAAGGACTCAGTACATATGAAAATGACTAAGACTGACGCAGCAAAAATTTAAAAAGCGATCGAGTCAGAACAGAATTGGAATAGAATTGGAATGCAATCAGAGATGGAACAGATTGGCGAGAGAAAGGAAGATGCTAACGCATTTCTCCTGCATCAATCCATTGATCGCCCCTGAATTTTTCTAATAGAACATTGTAAACTCGATCTCTGAGCATTTTATTTCATTTAGTGCATTCAAACAGTTCGGTCCTTCCAACTCTCCTCACCACATCTGTTTAGTGCAGAAAGCAGCCAAGGAACCCACATCTGAATGAATGAACTCGTATTTTGCACCGCAGATGTTGAATTGTTTACCTCAAGAGCAACAACACGAATTCACCGAAATACACAAAATGCCTTGTTTTCTGTGACGCTCTTGAGTATCTGTCAAGCTGACAATTTGCCATGCCCAATCAACTTGCTGGTCACAAAACTGTCACCATTTGTAATGCAGATATGTGTGTGATAGGCTGCCACAGGTACTTTTCACATCAATGCTATTTTGACCATGTCACAGATCTGTGCTCTTGGTGGAATCAGCATATCTGACAAGTTTGAACCCACTGAACAAGGCTTACTGATACCATGGTCTATAGTCCATTTTAACAACACAGTCTCCTTTGACTGTATTAAGTGAAGCTGCAATGTGCGAGTGCTTCTACCGTTAACAGTAGCTTGGCTGCTAGGTCGTCACAGCAAGCTGTGTGGTAGTAATTGCAGCCTGCTATTGGAAAAAGTGAAAAATATGAAAATAAGAAGGCAAAAAGGGCCAGCTGAGTTTGTTATGGGTGTACTGCAGTAATGTAAAACACAACAAAGGAGAAGGCACAAAAAGACACAATAAGCAGGCACTTGAGACACCTGGACGGCTTTGACGATTAAAAAACAGTTTCAAGAAAGGAATACAGTAGTGAAATTTGAAAGCGCGGTGGAATACGCTCAACTACAACAGCAGCACGGATGCAAGCTGTTTGTAGCATATAATTCCGTGCAATTCGCTATGCTTTCTTTTTTCAAAACTCCAGACTTGCAGTCCCATGTGACATCTTGACAGTAAATCTGTGGCAAGGCACTTCTTTTTCAGCCAACAGTAATACCATTTCCTTGTTTGTATGTTTTTTTCCTCCTTTAAAGGCTCACTAATTTGGTGTACTGTGCAACTGTCTATGAAACCCTGACACCAAATGCACCTGGCAGTCATCCACCGAAACTGCCAGACAAAAAGAAAAAAGTCAGCCTATGCCATAGCATTTAAACCACCAGGCATTGCATTATATGGAGTCACCTTGCATTAAAATGGAATATCCACCATGGCAGCCTGATGAGTAAAAATACCACGTCTACTGTTTCAAGGCTTGGCACCACTTGTGAGCATTCTAAATAGCAATGAGCAAAACAATGTTGAGTTAGCAGCTAGTCAATTTACTGACCGGGGAGCAACAATGTACTAAGAAAGAAATGCAAGAGGCAGAAAGTCTCGATGGTCCATTCCTTGCCATCATCCCCTAACCTGCCTGCACTCTGTTCTCCCTTACACTGCTTCACAACCAGAAAGCAAGGTGACAAAAGGGATGCAGTAGCTGCTTGTAAGACGATTTACCCGCGTGCTATGTCCACTATGGGGCCTTGTCCAGAGATCAGGCAGTGTTTGTCATGAAACTGCTGAAACATGCGCAGTGGGCTGTGAGACATGACCACCTGCTGCTCTGTGATCTGTGCAAAAAGGGGGAGAGAATAAAAAAGGGAAGGTTGTCAAAGAACAACACCTGTTCTTGTCAAAACAATGCTTCCATGTACGCTCCTTCCTATCCCGACATAAAAATAAACACACAGCCGTGCATTTATTCCTCTACTACATCAGCTGCATTCAAGGTTCCCTCAACACAAATTGGGAAGCATGGCACATTTGGTCACAACAGTGTCAGCAAAGCTGTTGTACAAGAATGTAGCAAAACCTGCCAATTCCTGTACGGTAAGACACCAGTGGAGTTTGATAGTTGTATAGTGAGGAACTTAGAAGACATTTGCTAGTCAAATTTTTTTTCCCGAACAATACGCAGTACGAGTGACTGCACAACAGAAGTGCTGTAATAGACATGGTGCCTAAGGTCAGCTGTTGCATAGAAGAACTGTCTTAAAAGATGGAATAGTCAATCCCATTGTATCAAGTTTTACAGTCAGGCTGTGCATGCACTGTTCTTGCACAGAAATGAAACACAGTTATTGCACACGCTTCATTGAGGCCAACAAACTAGTACTAGTTAGGCTCATATCCATTTGAAAGAAGTATCAACATGTTGAGCAGGCCCTTCTTAACTTCTTTTTCCAATAGTGAATAACTACAGCACTATACACACCGGAAGATACTATTGCACTGATGTCACTGAATGCTTCCGCTGTTGGATGCTCGTCTAGTTGACAGAAGCTATCCAAGAAGGTAGATTCAACTCCTGCCATCTTGGTTTAGCAGCACCCATGTGAAGTGAGCCAAATAAAAACATGCTTCTCCATTCTCCACACTCCTAGGCTTTTTTTGGTCCCCATTAAAAAGTAACAGAGTATACACTTGAGCTACTACTACAGATTGTCGCTAGCAAGAGAAAGGTAACAGTGCACATGTGCTGGCATTTAAGTGTTTTCTGAATGTGTTTGCAACCAGCAACCTGCCACACCAATTGTTACAACGTCCACAAGCACAGGATTGAAAGAACATGCAATTCATGTTGAAAATACTGGACTTCTGCTTACTTTGACTCCGAGCCATTGCGAAAGTTGATCGGCTTTGTCTTGTCGCCGAGAGTTGCCGGCATTAGTAACAAATATGGTGGGCACCCTGAATTTTCCTTTGGAGTCCACCAGCTTCTGGAATGCCTTAACAGCATGTGAGATCACCTTCCGGCCTCGGACGATGACGCCATCAATGTCGAGCAGTAGGCCAAAGTGAGCCATGACGACAGGCTACTTGTTGGCTAGTGTGAAAGTGCTGTACCGACTCCAATGCCAGTCTACCTTTCTCATAAAGTTTCATAGACTGCAATGTAAACCACACACATTAAAAATGGATTAATTAAAAAAAGAAAACGAAAGAGTACTTGCCAAACACTTAAGCTTACAGTCTCGCATATTCCATTACTTGTAAAGTTGGGCTGACGTTAGTGAAAAAGTACCTACAAAGACAATGACCCCAGCCTAGCACATGCGGCAGAACTCGGGTCAATGCCTCCCAAATATCAGAAACATGCCTTCTTTTTTTATTTTTTTATTTTCTAAATTCTCAGGGGACAACGACACTTATAAACGTCCCATGTTCGCCTGGCAAACTACGATCATGTAATAAGGTTTTGAACATTCGCTACACTGCAGTCTCCAGGATACAAAAAGCAATTTGGGGTGCACTGTACTAAGCTTCGCGGGGCAAACACAGCGACACATCCTGTAGCGCGCCGCTCTAAAGAGCTCATGAAACGACCTTGCAAAAGCGGTTGCCGACAGCAACGGGCGGAGCATAATTGCCACAGAATGCCGGCGATCAACTTAGTATAACAGAGCTCTAGTAACTAGCACGGCCCAGCGAGCGACATTAGAAGCGATAGCGCCACGAAATGCTGAGCATCAATCCGTCTTCGCAGCGGCACAGGAAAACAACGGGAGGGGGGCCCAAACAGCTGTCTCCACGGTTACGCAACTCTGTCGCCCGATGCGGTCTGTGAACGTCCGCGCGCTCCTCAAGGTTGGAGAGGCTTCGGCCAATTTAACGTTGTTACCAGCATTACGTCTACACGCACGTGTCACGCCAACGCAGGAATGCGACGCGGCCTAATGCAACGTTTGAAGGGACGAGTCACAAACAATCACGCGTTGCTCAAGCACATACCCGAATGACGGAACGGCAAATGAGACGAGCCGCGGCATATCAGCTGATTTCATCGGCAGAGAAAACCTCGCTTGATTCAGGTGAGGACCCATGAGTCAAAAGAGACACCCTGTGCCAAGCAGTTCCTCCGGATTCAAACAGTACGACGACTCACTACCACTGGCAATGCTGCTAATCCCTTCAGCAGCGTACTATATGCAGCAGTCATACATTAATTCGGAAAGCGGCTTGACCGACGAAGAGAAGGGGAGCCAATGGGGAAAGCCCTCTTTCATACGATTTACCCCAAAAGCTTAATTCACAAGCAGAGACAAATGAACACGCAAAGGCTTGCCTTGTGTGAGATTCCGGGGCCAGTTTGTGTGCGAGGGGCCGCATCAGGCTGGCGGACGCAAGCTCCGCAGTGCTGTTACTAGGTTATTCAAAAACGGCTTGCCGTACCTGCCATGGCGACTGAGGAGTTTTCTCCCAGCCGAGGAGAGGTGTGTGCGTCAGTGACCAATCAGATGCTCAGATTTCATTGACGTCACCTTTTGAGCAACTGTCAGGCGGCACGTGTTTTATCTTTTTTGTGTGTGAGTTTCTGGGATGACGTCCGCTATCGTGGGGATGTCTGCTGGGGCTAGCAGCGTCGGTGCAGTCGGACTATGCACGCTGCGGTTTAGACTGGCCGAGGCCATATGCATGTCCCGCCAGACGCGAGCGGCGCCGCAGCGATAAGTTAGACTGGGGAATATTTTCGGTGCGCGTTCATTTCGTGCCGTTCCTATAGTTATATCGTGGCAAAGGCCGATCGGGCGCCACGTATGTAGTACTTCGTATGTACTGTACTACTGTATGTAGTACTTTCGGCATGGAGGACTTACAGCGTTGCACTGTACTTTTTTCCATGTACCGCAGTTGCCGCAGTTTCCACGATTTCGCCAAACTCGGTTCCAAGAATACAACCAAGTGCACTTTGAAAACAATCTCGCAACTTGTTCTGCTGCAGGCTAAAATTAGAGCATTCGGAAGTTGGAGACCGGCTTCATAGCAGCTGTTCTTTGTTTTTGCCTGTGAAGAATCTGAAAAATTATCGTTCCCACACACAACAATCGTAAATCTGCCTTTCACAAATGTTCTTTCTTTGAACGGCAAACATGTTTTTCTGAAGTTCTATGTCAGACCCTTTGACCGTAACTTATAATCAGCATTAAATGATTCAAGCGACCTAACTGTAAAATAATTTATGATAAAAGAACCATGCAGTCTTGAGGTGACGTTTGCAGCGAATTCATATCAAGCACAAGTAAAAGTGAACGAAACTACAGTTCTACAGTGCGATAACAGTACAAGAGAGTAGGTACAGTACACACACACTGCTAACTACTGCAATTTGACTTGTCTTGTGGATACAGAAACTGCGCGTTCGCCAATCCAATCCAAGATGCTTCGCCGCACTTTTTTTCCTGCGCTCCCTCATTGTGTTATGTGTGCTCACGGTTTTCCCGTCCTCGTTTCGTCATTTTGCATTTCACGCTTTTTCCTGCAACCTTGTTCCCCTGCCGAGAGAAGCCTAGCAGGCGCAAGGGCTACTTTAGTCTCGTTTTTGCACCGTCGGATGACGGCTACCGGTGAGGCGTTCTCTTGCGATCGCACACCCCTGAGCTAAACTACTGCGAGACATGTTCCTGATCGGACTGACCGGCGGCATTGCGTCGGGCAAGAGCACGGTCGCCGGCATTTTGCTTTCGCTCGGCATCGATGTCATCGACGCCGACAAGATCGCCCGCGACGTCGTCGAACCAGGAAAGCCCGCCTGGCAGCACATACGGCGCGAGTTCGGCTCGGAGGTGTTGCTCAGCGACGGCCAGATCAACCGGCCCGCGCTGGGACGCATCGTGTTCAGCGACCACGACAAGAGGCGCAAGCTTAACAGGATCACCCATCCCGAGATCCACAAGGAGATGGGCATCCAGTGCGCCAAACTGTTCCTGCGAGGCCGCCAGTTCGTCGTCGTCGACGTGCCGCTGCTGTACGAGACCAAGACGATGCTTCGTTTCATGCACAAGGTGATCGTGGTGAAGTGCTCGCCCTCACAGCAGGTCGAGCGGCTCATGCTTCGGAACGGCTTTACCGAGGAAGAGGCCCAGAAGCGGATCGACTCTCAGCTGCCCCTGGAGCAGAAGTGCGGCCTTGCCGACTTCGTCATCGACAACACGGGGGACCCGGACCGGGTGCGCGCCCAGGTCGAGGACATTGTGCGCCAGCTCAGGAGCTCGTGGGTGCACTGGAAGCTGCGCGGTGCCGTGCTGCTCGCGCTTGTGACGCTGCTGCTGGGTGTAACGTGGGTGGCCGGTCGGGTCTGGAGCGCGCTTTAATTCCTACCAAACAAACCTGCCAGCTCATCCCCTAAGCACAGACTTGTGTACTTCTTTCATACCATGGTGCTGTGACGGTGCTTTAATATATTTTGATACTCGGGCAAGGTGTATATACAAAGGATTTTATAGGTTTACTTTTATTTTGATGTCCATGTACAAATTGAAGCTGAAAGTTCGCAATATACGCATGATGATAATCAAGGCTCTCTTGTTCAGTTTACTGTGCTGTTTCATATGACCAGCTATATGCCATAACAAGCCTCTCAATTCCCTACCCTTTTTGGGTGGAAACAATGTTAGACAAGCTGCTACTTTTTGGACACACTGCTTGACTCAGAACTGCCGCTTTGTCTTGATAACAATGAAATATCGACGCTGCTTGGTAAACTTTGATGTGTCGAAACGCAGAGCTTCTTCACCAGTGTGACCATCTGGTCCATTTGTATGCGTTGCTGCTGGTCCAGCCGATCCAGCTTTTCTTTCACTTCCGCAAAGTTCCACAGACTCTGCGAAAACAGAAAAAAACAGTTGCAACTTGCATAAGGCAAGGGCTGTACTGCATGAGAGACCAAAAACAGTAAAACATGTTGAGTTCTTTGCTTAACTAGGAGGCAGTCTGAGAAATTAAATTTGTCTCGCAAGCAATGTTAGGAAACAGTTTTCCACGGCATAAAAGAGGAACTGCTATGGGGCGTGAACTTTAATACAGGGTGTTTCAGCTAAGACTGTTAGAAATTTTAAAAAATAGTGTTTTTGAGTTAGAAGAGCGCACTTTTTGGCATAGCACTGTCAGTGGTATTGTGAACATGTTAGCTAACTGCATGGTTAAATAACACTGAGTAATTAACTTTTTTCTGTTACTTTTACGCTCCTCATTTATTATGAGGTTTGTATCCCACCATAACTAATATCGATAACAATTTTAGATTTTCGAAAATGGTATTCTCATCACTGCTGCAGTGCAAGTAATTTTGGGGCCATATGAGTGGTATGAGGACTTCCAGCAGTCTATGAATGTGAAGTACAGAATGACCAATTCTGCATATATGGGCATTCACGCTGTCACGGCATACCCTTAAGGCGGAGCTTAAGCCCGATTTTGCTGATCTTTGTTTGAAGCCTGCTTGATTCTGAAAACCGAAACCAAAGTGAAAAACTAAAGTGCTATTGCGCCGACTAAGCATTTGGCCTAACCATGCTAAATAGGCCATCATTTTCTTATTTTTGCAGGGTGCCAGTTCGTAGCGAGAAACTAAAGAAAAAAACTCCTAATCAGTTGCGACAGTACATCTGCTCTGTGCATCAAGGCAACATATGCCTCTCTCAAGCGGTAAAAGCACATTTAAACATTTCCTTGTGAATACATCTTGAGTAATTGTTTCTTCTTTGGGTATTTGCTCATGTCCTTTAGCACTTCACTCGGCTCTGTGCAATGGGGAACACTTTTCTCATTCGGTTCTTTCCTGGAAAACTGCAGGCTTCACCATGCTCAGTTAAGGAAGGAAAAGCCGTAAAAGAAAATGCTGCTCCTCATTAGTCAGTTCTCCTGTTACCTTTGTCTTGCTTACAAATGTTTCCATTGTCTAAGGTTCTATTGTTTCTAACAAGGTGGGCTCGCTCTTTCACTCACATTGTTTGAGTGAGATGGTCCAGCATTTCCCTCAGGAACAGCAGGAAATTCAAGTAGTGAACGGAATTCACGCTGCTTTCTCCTCAATTTCTTCAGCTCATCTTGAAGCTCCTTATGAATATCAAAAGGTACATTTTTCCTGGAAAGCAAGAGCTTCTTATCATGGTGCCAGAAATGTTAACAAAGAAGAAACTGGCACTCTTTGAGTTGCTACAGATAAATAAGCAAGCAAGCAAATAAATAAAGAAAAGAAAAACAAAAAAGGACAATCTAGTGTTTCAGAACAGCTTTAAATCTGAAGGACCCATTGAGTTGAGTTAAACAATGGTGAACAAAAAATGTAAAGCCGCAAAGAACAGGTTTAGCTTTCACTGCTCAATGCGGCTCGACCAAACACTGCAGTCTGTACAACAGCCACCACTTTAAAGCTGCAGTTTTTAAAATGGAAAATATGATAGGTCAAGGTTATTGGCATTTAAGTAACTGCTTTTCTAAAGACAAAAAGGAAGCACCAAAGGCATTTTGCCATTGTCCGATAATGGCAGTGTACAGATGTATTGAGAATGCACAGTTTGGCTAAGCTCCATCATGCATTCTATACAGAAAAAGTTTGTAGATGTACCACAGACAGGTGAATGCGCCAACAAAAATGGCAGCAAAAAATTGAAAAAAGGTAGAAAGAGAACTGTGTAGAGAAATACTCCATCTTGTCAACTCCATGCAGTGCTACTGAAGCTACAAGGGTGTGCACTGGTGGCAGAAAGTGACACAGCAAAATGTAGTGCCACATAGCAAAAAGATACAGCACCAGAGAGACAGGACACTAGAAAAGAGAAAGAAGAAAAGAATGCACACCAAAACTCCTTACATGTCCACAATTTCTCTAACCACCTAAAAAGAACCGGGCAACGTGCCAACATGGACTTGTTCTCTGGCCCTAACGAGTTTTCTATGCTTTGCAGTCTCGTCAACCTGCCTAACAAAGAAGGAAGTGCATGTACCATGAACCACAGGTCGCAGTTCGTTCTGTGCGCTGTTCGAGTTGTTTACTCCATTCCTTTAAAAAGGCCCTGCATCACTATTCAATGAAGTTGTGGTATGCCTGGAATCCACTTCACGAATATCCTCCAGCAAGAATTTTTTTAATGCGTCTTGTGTAGAAGCTGAGTTATCTTCAGTTAAAATTTGAATTTCAGCGTCTTCACGCCTTTCTCCCTCCTCTTGTCACTTTTTGCACACTCGGGGGAATTCCCTAGGCAGCAAAGCTTCTCGGCACTCCAGCGGTATGTGGCTGACTGGCTGGGGCCACAGTACCTGCATGACGTCTGAAAGAATCTTACCAACAGCCATTTCTTAACCGACATATGTAGATGCACGACACTGAGAAGGGCGCGAGTTCGAAAAGTTTCCCCAAAAAGGCTCGCCAACTTTTGAGCGCGATTGTGGGTTCTCTGCTGTGTGTAGAAAAGTATTAGTTACCGCAGATGTTCATGACAACACAATCTAGTGATTGAGTGCGTTTATATACTAAGCTCTAAGGGTGCTGCTGGGCCCCTTTAAGCTGTGGCACGGCCTACATTGGCCAAACCTGTAGAAAAAAACAGTGCTCATCCGTGTCTTTCGCTGTGTCCTGCCTCTCCCGCACTGCATCTCTTCACTATGTCACACTATGTAGCCCAAAGTTCCATCTTAGTAGTTCCACACTTTAAACCAAATTACAATGCAAGTACTGTCTTTGCCAAAAGTAACCAGGCAATGGGGTTTGCCTCTCAGTCACATAGTGGGTGCCTTATGGCACCCCTATAGACTAAAATGTCTCAAAAACTGAGGGTGAGGGTTCTCCTTGCCTTACACAGATTTAGAGCTTAGGGGGTGCCATTAGTTTGGTTTGGTTTCACGGGATTGTGGCTCCGAGGGATGCCGTAGTGGAGGGCTCCGGATCATTTTGACCACCTGGGGTTCTTCAACATGCACTGTACGTGGGCCTCTAGCATTTCGCCTCCAAAGAAATGCAACTGCTGTAGCCGGAACTGAATCCGCGTCTTTCAGGTCAGCAGCTGAACACCATAATTACTGAGCCACCATGACAGCAGGGTGCCATAAGTGCTCCACCACATTGCTAAGAAACAAACCCTGCTGCTTAGTTGCTTTTGGCAAACATTGACTGCACATAGCTAAATAGATTAATTTTTTTCAACACTTCATTGCAGTTTGATTAACTACTCATAATGCATGCTTATGTGAGCACAAGCATGAGTGCAGAGTGAAATGTTGCAGGGGGCACTAAATATCTTCCTCACCATGACATGACTGATGGTTGGCTGCACTGCACAAACATTTTGAGATGCAGGAAGATAATGAAAACAAAAACACTAAAGATCTAACTAGGAGGCGCATGTTTATTATAGAAAATGTAAGTTGCGTTCATGACCAAGGTACAAAAATAAACCTTTCAACTCACTTTAGGTGAACTGCTTCAGCCTGCATTTCATGGTTTGCTGATTTCAGGCCCTTTATTTTAGAATCGCACATACTCACGGTCTTTCGGTACTCCTTATTTCGCTGTAGGGTAAGGCGTAGGGAAGCATGGAAATGGAGCAAGTACAAATAAGGCTTTTTTCTTATTTTGGAGCATATATCATGCCTACCATCCCCTCCCCTATTACTCAAAAGTCATGTCCAGGAGCCACCTGTGTGCTATGCATACCTGCAGCTCCAGCAAATATGCCTGATAGGAACCCTTTGATAGCACGTGTACCATGTGCTTTATTTTACGCATTGCTTCCCACAAAACTAGGCTAAAGCTCTGAAAAGAATGATTTGGTCATACAATCACATTAAAGGGCCTCAATCATGGTTTAATGACACAAATGCATAAAACCTGATAAAACCATGAAATCAATAGTGAATGAAGTCTTGGTATCTAAGAAGTGTACGCGTGTTTTGACTAAATGATGTCGTTTACAATATTTCGAAAGGTAAACACAGCTGGACACTTGTCGCAAGAACTACGAAGAGGGAGCTCATTTGACAGTTTTTCGAAATATGCAAAAAGCAGGCAACATTATTCGAATGGTCTTCTTGATTTAATCGAAGTTTTTAATAAAATCAGTTCAAAATAACACGCTGACGTTGACTGTAGCTCCACACATTTGGGATCACCTTATTCTTTGCCGCTTGAGCCAATGTGGTGTCCAAATTGGATCATCATACAGCTGACTGAGTTTCATGACTTGTCAACACGGCAAAAACATTCATGAAATCGAAAGTTTTTAGAAATTGTAGGAATATGTTTTTTGGGCGGTAAATTTGTTTCAGGCGACCTTTATAGACAATAAAACCTTGCTTAAGCATCGAAGTTTGCTCACCTGCTTTAGAGCTCTCAGTTTCCAGTTAAATTCCTTGTGGACCTGCCGCAACTCAGCTTCAAGTTCTTCAATTCGTTTTACGTAGTCGTACTTCTCCTGCTCCCATGCTAGCTTCATTTGCATGCTGGCCCTTTCACTCTGCTCCGAGAGTTTTATGGCATTTACATGAGCAGCCTGCAACAACGAATTGCAGCTGCTGTTAGTGGAGTTCAGTGAGAGCTGACAAACAGCGTTTCCTCAAGCATGTAGCGCAGCAGTGCAGGCAGGACTGCTTTACAGTTGTATCTCAAACACAGATGTTTTGTCTGAATAATATAGAAAAATGCGAGCCAGTTTTGATGATGACAGTTCTGCTAATACTGAAGAGCATCTGGACTACAAACTTGACGAAGGATAATTAAACGCAGACATTCAGAAGCATACACTTGCCGTCAGCAACGAATACAGTGCGACAATGTGAGCTTGTGGTTCTAAACATTTTCTATGTTCCATCCTTGAAAGCTGTTACTCAAAAGTAGCAAAGGGTGAGGTGTGTCAAAATGTTTTTAATACGCCTATGTTCTTCTTATCATCTCAAGAAACTGATTGCACCATTGTGCCACTGCCTATATTACAGCTACTAAACTGAATGGAGGTGAAACATAAGCAGCAAAACATCAAACAATTTCAGTTGCTACTGGCAGCAGGGCGATGACCTTTAAAAGTGGCGTGAGCGGCAAACACCTCAGATCTGGACTATTTGTGAGAAATTGTTAAAGAAATCGGTAACTTTTAAAGCATTATGCATTAATTAGATTAATCAGTTAGCATTAAGAGGTGTGCACCTCAGGAGGGCTTCAAGCTTCATGAAACTGCTTATAGCACTACACTAAATTGCCACGTTTTTCAAGAGAGGTATGCTCTGTAGACTGAAATTCATTTTAAGTAAAGAGCTTTTTTAACAAGAAGTCATATATGGGAAAATTATTTCTTTTAGTTAGAGTCACACACTGGTTAAAAATGACACTGGCACCCAGTTAGCCGACAACATTAAAAAATTGACACCAAAACAGACACAGATGCATTAAAAATGTGCAAATCTTGTGAAATAGCCCGATTGTTTGTGCTAGTTGGTTACTATCCACCATGGTATAAAGTAACTGCAGCTTGAAAACCAAAAAACAGAACTGGAAGAACACACAGGACAGTGTTCGTCCTGTTCTGTATGTTCCTAAAGTTCTGTCTTCATCTTTTTTTGTGCTGCAATTACTCTACACTATGGGTACTGTGAAGCCAGACAGACTGAGAATTAAAAAAAACTTGCAAACAAGTTTATATTTAAAAAACACGTAGTAAAAAAAAAAAGCTTAGAATGATCAAAATGCTGCAGTACATGCCACAAGTAGTTGACATGCAAAAAGCCAGCTGCCAGAAGAGCAAAGATGAGATAGTTCTCTTACATAACTGGTCTTCTCATTGTACCAAAGCCATACAAGCATTTCCTAGAAAATACTAACAGCTGCATGATGATGCCACACAAACATCATTTTTTCTGCAACTGAAAAGTTATGTCTCTGTACCTGCCTGAATCTGTAATTGTTTATTTGTAAAAAGCAAACACGTGAGGTTTGAAATACATAGTACTCTTACCTGTAGCTCTAGCTGTAGACCCTCAATCTTTCCTGAAAGTGTTTCCCTCTGCTCCTGGGAATTCTTAATTGTCGCATGACCCTTGTTGAGCTCTTCCTCTGCAAGCTTCAAACGCTGGTGCAAGACATGATTCTCAGCTGCAACCTTGTTTGTGTCGTCCCTTGCAACCAACAATGCTTTCAGCTTGGCCTTCAGAGTGTGCACCTCTTCTTCCAACTCTTGCTTCTGGCTGTCCTGGGACTGTTTTAGACGTTTCACATGCTTCTCGCTTTCAGCGAGCCTTTCGAGCGCAGCTTCTTTAGAAGTTTCGAGCTCTTGGAGCTTTGCTTCCATCAGGAGTTTTTCAGATTCTAGCCGTCTAGCGCGATCCCAGTCCTTGGCTCTTAGAGCATGGAACTTCTTTTCCAGTTCCTTCTCCTTTTCTGCCAGCAGTTGTTTTTGGTTAGTAGAGCCCTTCATAGCCAGCTCAGCATCTGCTTTGGCACCTGAAGAACATGAAGGTGGCGCACCCACTGTTTGATGACACACATGCACACTCTGTAGCAAAAGTGTACAGAATGTGAAAGCTGTGACAAAGTGAACTTGCTTGCAGCTTACAACTGAAAGAAGCAGTCTGCGCTTCGTGAAAGACATGAGAGCGCAAAATGGCAACACGGTCGAGTAAGGGAACAGGACGAGCGCTGCACATGAGAGTGCAAAATGGCAACACAGACGAGTAAAGGAACAGGCAGCGCTCGTCCTGTTCCCTTACTCGTTCGTGTTGCCATTTTGCACGCTCATGTCTTTCACAAATACGCACCAACAAGCCCAGCTGCAAGTACTTCTCAGTCTGCATTTGCTTGCATAATCAATGCACAGAACCACTCAATTCCACTCTGCACACCAACACGATGAAAAGATATTGTTTGTTCAGTGTTCCCATGTTCTATCATCTGCCAGTCAGTATGGTCCACTTTCAGAGGGAAGGTCTTACTAGAAAACGAGCACTATCTACAGCTCAGATTTGACACTATGTCGTGAAGAATAATCTTTATTCAATGGGTGCCTGCCTAATGCATCACCTCCTTCCAATAATTTACAACACATCTCGCCATTATGTTTTCTTCAGTGCAAATCAGACGTTCCCTTTAAGTGTGGACTATATTGTGCGTACCTCTCATTGATGTTTACCAGGCAATGTATTGGAGACAGCTTTAAGGGATTGGGAGCCTAACTTTGAGGGGAGTCCCTTAAAGAAAAGAAAATAAAGGTTTACCAATAGCAATAACAGAAAACCTTAGTTTTGGAGGGTTTGCACAGCCATCTTGAATATGCCTTGATATGCTAAAATGTTATCAAGAATTTTCTCACTGCTCTCCTTTAATATGCTAAATTAACACGTTTGTGCAGATCAAGCAAGTTTGTAAGCCACTTGCAGATTAGCTATTACACAGCGCACTTAGATTACAGCGCAGTACAGCACAGTGGCAAAATTTGTCTCCACAGCCATGTGATGGCTGTGCTCACGAAACAGAGCTAAGTTGGTCTCAACACATGAAGAACTCACTTGCAAGCTCCAGCAAAGCTTTTTCGTACTTGGTTTCAAGTTCGGCCTTCTGATGGACACTCTCCATCTTTAACTGTGCAACTTCTGCTTTATGCCTTTGTTCAGCCAAGGAAAGCTTGTTCTTTAGGCTGAGCTTTTCTTCCTCAAGAGAGACAAGCTCCTGTGAAAGTCTGTTGACTTCTTGTCGATACCTGCCCAGTGCTTCTTCCAGGGCCTCTCTCTGTGACTGGGCGCTTTTGAGCTTTGTTTCTGTGACTTTGTTAGCATCCTCAGCTAATGCAAGCTCTTCCGCATGTTTGTGCAAGGCCGCTTGGTGCTCTAGCACAACACTGTCCTTCTCACTTCTGAGTTCTTTCACTTGAAGAGAAATACCCTTTAGTTTGTTTTGTAAGTCTGAATTTTCTTTTTGGGCATTAAGAAGCTTTGTCAGGATATCTGCTGCTTCTGATGGGCTTTGCTGGCTCTTTAACCGTTGTATCTCCACTTGCAATCGATTGGCCTGTGGGGTAAAGGAAGGTGTAAAGTTATTAGCATTTAGAACCCTGGAATTATAAGAGATTTTTCAAGCATGAAAGGGAATCTTTATAATACCTCAGCCTTGTGCTTGAGATCCAGCTCTTGCAGAGCTCTTTGATGACTTCTTTCTCTGCTTTCTAACTGCGCTTTCAGTGTTGTGATCTGAACATTTGCTTCATGCAGAGATGCTCTGCACTTGTCATAATTTATCTGCAGCTGCCTAGTGTAGCTTTCAAAATTGTTACGCAGCTCTGCTTCTATTTCTCTTCGCAGATCATCCTCACTTAAAGCACTTAACTGAAACGAAAAATAAGAGTTCAGATGTTTGGGAAGGGAGGGGAGGAGAAGGGAGAAGCTGAAAGTGAATATATTATTTATGCGTTCTAGAGGAATGCATTATTAGGAAGGAAGAAGCCTCACCTTGGTACGGAGCTCTTTAATTGTGGAATCTTTTTCCGAAATAATCTTGTCGGCTTTCTGAAGTATGCTGGCATGGTTGGACCGCACGTCATGAAGAGCTTGCAAAGCGTCTTTCAAATCCTTTTGGAGCCTGACATAATCTTCCTGCAGGCTGGGGAAATGGACGGTATGTTCGCGATTGTGCAGCTTACTTTCGTGGTCACGTACTTACCTCACGTTAGCAGCCTTCAGCTTCTCAAACGAGTAAGTTTGCACATCTCTGCTACGACATTTTTGTTCACTGTCCCTGTCTTTATCCAATGCTTTATCGAACTCGTCCAACGAAGGTTTTAGCGTCATTATAAGTGGAGCCTGGCGCCTGTTCCAGTGACTTCTCACGCGCAACACACGGCCAAAGAAACTTTAGTAAACAAGAAGATAACTGGCATGCCGTTCAATTCCGTGATATGACCAGTGCGCACGACGTCGTCTTTACGCTGGCCTATGTTTCACATATATGCAACGTTTTGTAGTTTTGTTGTGCGCGTGCGAGCGATGTATGTGGTGTATCCACAACAAAGTTCATAACAACCGCTAGAGAGGTAGCGACATCTGCGGAGCGCATTTCGCTGCATCGCTAGCAACGCGCTTAAGCGTTGCGAGGTTTGTTGTCTACATAATGCGCGCACGATGATTAAAAAATGAGTAACTGGCGTGTATATTACTCTGCCATTGTGTAATACTTAACACGCTATGTGCTCTCAGCGCGAAAAGAATGAGTTGCAAGCGGCTGAGGAAAACGGTAACAACCAAATTGCAGTCGCTGCCGCTGCGGCCATGCCACACCTAGCGGCACTACCGAGAACTAGAGCGCGCAAGTTGATTAATTCGCTTGATCCGAGCCTCCGAGCAGCAACTGAGAGCAACCCAACCCACGCAAGTACGGGGCACGGGTTCACTCAAGGCTTGTTGGCATTAAGTGGGGCGCGCGATGTGGACGCTCAAGATGCTTCTCGTTAGTGTTCTGCTACGCAGTCTTGAATGAGTGAGACGGCTCGCTGGAGTCGACTCGGGACATCGGCCCGATCACAATGCAACTTCTGTCATTTTCCTGATTCTGCTTTTGATGCGTGTCGCGAGCGACACAGCACTGCTACTCGGTGACGTGAACGCGACTTTTGCGCTGCGCCTGACTTTCCGTCAAAATGAAAGAGACCATCCCACCGAACTCGGGGACTACTGCCACAGCCGAAGCTTACGCAAACGACGACGGTGCAGTCAAGAAGCCCTGCCGAGTGTGGTTGGTGCCCGCTTGGATCGCGTTCAGCTTTGTCGCCGTTCTGGTCATCGCTCTGGGTATGCTAGCGTTGTGTTTGTTCAGAGTAAACGCTCTTGAAGGAAAAGTTGCTAGCCTGGAGGAGCGCACGTACCAGCTAGAAGTCAAGAGGGATGGGCTGGCGGCTGACCAGCTTTCATCGGCGTTCCTCGCAACGAGGCGGCGAAGACGGCGGCGAGACGTCGAGCCTAGCTGTCTTTGCCCTCCGGGTCCGCCAGGACGCCGAGGAAGGCGCGGACCGAAGGGCGACATCGGAGAACTCGGTCCACCAGGTCCACCTGGCCTTCCAGGGAAGCCAGGCTTTCCCGGTGCTATTGGCATTGATGGTCCAAAAGGCGATCCTGGCCCCATGGGCCTGCCCGGCGTAGCAGGACCGAAGGGCGATAAAGGGGACAAGGGAGAAGGCGTCGTTGTAAGGTCTACCAAGGGCATGAAGAGGTCCGTCACGCGACTTCACGGTGGCACTCTCGGATACACCGAAGTCATCGCCATGAAAGGTGCGCCGGGTGAGCCGGGCCCTCCGGGTCCCCCGGGACTACCGGGCTTTGATGGGCGAACGGGACCACCCGGGGAACTGGGACTCCCCGGCCCCAAGGGCGACAAGGGTGACCACGGCTTCGTTGGTCTTCCGGGAGACCCGGGTGTGCCTGGCCTTCCCGGGTCGCCCGGCCAGAAAGGAAGTGCGGGACTGAACGGCCGCGACGGGCCGCGTGGCGAGAAGGGTGACCTCGGCGCCCCTGGTTCTCCCGGTGTAGATGGAGAGAAGGGAGAAAAAGGAGAGCCTGGCTCAGTGGTGACAACCGACGGCGTTTCTATTCCCACTTCTTTTGTACAGGGGCCGCCCGGTCCGCCTGGCCAGAAAGGTGAGCCAGGTCCAAAAGGCCCGCTGGGGCCGAAGGGAGAGAAAGGGGACGAAGGAAAAAAGGGGAAAAGGGGTCGCATTGGTGTTTTTGGTAAGCCTGGAGCAAAAGGAGAAAGGGGTGAGCTCGGTCTAAAAGGGGACCATGGACAGCCCGGTGAGAAAGGAGAAAAAGGCAGCTCCGGTGAGCCTGGCTTACCAGGAGAGCCAGGGGAGATGGGGCCACCTGGTGCTGTGGGACCTTTGGGAGAAATGGGTCTGCAGGGACTGCCAGGTCTTCCTGGATATCCTGGACCCAAAGGTGAAAAAGGCATTCAGGGAGACTATGGGCCCCAGGGCATGATGGGGCCTCCTGGACTGTCTGGCCCTCCAGGCAGGCAAGGACCCAAGGGCGAGAAAGGCAACAAAGGTGAATCATCAGTGGCTAAGTATGCCAGGCATACTCTTTTGGGAACTATGGAAGAGAGGGATTTTTCCATGATGGGCGGCCCCCCAGGACCTCCAGGCTTTCCAGGGGAGCCCGGCCTCCAAGGACCACCTGGTATCAAAGGAGCAAGAGGTGCAGATGGGCAAAAGGGGGAACCTGGGCAGAAAGGGGATGCAGGCAGCCCAGGTCCTTTGGGGCTCCCTGGGCCTGCTGGCACGAAAGGAGATCCAGGAAAGCCAGGTTTTGATGGAAGGCCGGGGCTGGTTGGGGAACGAGGTGAGCCTGGTCGCAAGGGAGACAAAGGGGAACCAGGAATGCCAGGCCTAGATGGCCTTCCTGGTCACCAAGGTGAGCCTGGCATTCCAGGTCTGAGGGGCAAGCCTGGGAGAAAAGGGGACAGAGGTGACAGTGCTTGGTCCACAGACCCCTGTTTGCCTGGACCTGATGGATTGCCAAGCAAAGGCTGTTCAGGAGATCGCAAACCAGATGGCCTGTCTGCTGCTTCTACAAAGCACCTTAGCTTCCGCTAGTGTGTTCTCTTTTTGCTACTTTCTGTTGTGTAAAACAGTGTCCGAGAGTGGGTGCCTTTGTAGATTTGTGCTAGTTTGTTTTCACTGTGGATAGGTCATTTTGCTATGTCTTACTCTGTTTCATGTGCTTGTGTATGTCTGTGGATTGTTTTGTTGAAATTTTGTGAAGTCTTTCATCGGTGTTATGCTAAAGATTTTTTTGATAGCTGCACCGAATTAGAATCTTGAGCCTTCATGCCATCAGAACAGCTTGTTCACTGAAAGAATCCTTTGAACTAGTTCCTTTTTTTTCAACAATGCAGGTATAGCTCTGAACTTTACATTGCTGTGGATACAGCTGCTTTGTGACTGAAACTTGCCTTTTAAGGTCTACAAATCCTCTCAAGTTGTTGTTCATCCTTGCATACAAGTATGTATCTAGCTTCTGTGATGCCGTCCTAGCAGTTCAAAGTATGCACATCTTATAGTTATAGGACTACGTGCTTTCTATGAGTGCTGCTTTATCTAAAGGGTGCATTCAACTTGAGTAAAAGCTTTTCAAGCTTTCTTGTGCAGTTAACTTGCAGTGCTGGTTCTTTGGCAGCTAGGGCAGCCTTTTGCTGTTAAGGCATGCCATGCATGAGTGTTTCATAGGAGCAGTTCTCTCTCTGCAGTAGCACTGTAGACATAGATGTTAGCAATAGAGTACTGGTAGTACCTGCCTTGGATTGATCTCACAAAACTTCTGTTCCTGCAAGTCTCATTGCTTGCTACATTCCTTGCACTGCTCAGAGTTCTTAAGCAGCAATACTCTCTGAATATGTTTATACTAGTGCCAAATACATGTGCTTTATATACACACTTTTATCTTTACACCTTCTACATTTGTGTTGTATTTTTTGCAACAAACTGCGAGCTGTTTTATTTAATTGTACTGATGCAAACTTGCTTCTTAATCCTTCTCACTTGACGTGATGTATCCTATTTAAATAAACATCTATGCTACATTTCTCGCCACTTGTATAGAAGGAAACTAATAAACATTGCATCTCATGTGGAATAGTGCCTTTGATTCTTCAAAAGAACTTTCACTTTTCTATGCTTTAAGGCCCTAGAGCAGGGAAGAAAGGAAAATGCTGACTGCAAAGGAACAATCTTATGGATTTCATGTCAATAATCACAGCCTCAATCACCTTGGACTAACCCTGCAGCGAGAATCGTGGTCAGTGTAATGCCTGCTGGGTTATGTGAACCCTGTAGTTCATGTTTCACATGCAATAGACACTGTAAAATGAATAGTTTTCGTTTATGCATGCAGGAGCATATACATTCATCACGTAAATGCAGCAATGGCTTTCTCCAACATACTTTTCAAAGCAAGGTCAACAGTGTCGGCTTCTATAAATCCAAGAGGTTTCCTGGAAGATCTCACTGCAAAACCTAGCCCTAGCGACACATCTGCCTAAAATTTCTGTGGCCGTGGTGCTGCATCAGTGACTGATCGAGCAGTTTTGAATTTTGATGCTGATATGCTGCGAGTAATTGTGCACCATTTTACCATTTTTTTTTCATTTGCTTAATTGTGCAGTAACTGTCTCTTCCGTAATAATTTCACGTCTTTTAGGTTTCTGCAATAGAGAGACGATTGGTCACAAAATCCTGGTATTTCATAACTTTTATCCATTTTCACTGCCTGGGCATAATGATAGTGCTAAGCAAACACTACATCCCATTGGTGTGTTATCATTGTACTACCAATGTGACATTGTAAGGAGATGAGCATGGCAACAGAATTCAGTTACATTTGCTATAATTACACATCTGAACTTTTTGAAGAACCAAGATCTTGTGTGTGCTGGGCGAGTATTAATTACTGGCGGCGCTGACAACGTCCCTACAGGGTTGTGTGAACCGAAACTATACTCAGATAATTTCACGCAGGGCTCACCGCCTGATTTAATTCTCTTGCAAGAAACTAATATAACTCCGGTTTTAAAAGGATACCAGTGCCAGGAAAATGGACGCACGGCGACTCTAATTAACAACCACCTAGTCACCATAGCGCATGACGAAATTGAAAACACAGGGATAGAGCACATTATAACGGAGGTTATTCCCAAAAAAGAAGCATAAAGCCAAAAGCACTTTCATAGTAAACCTATATAGCCCACCCAGACAGAAGAGATGCAATTTCAATAAGCTTTTCATGGAGGTGGGAAGACCAGCTAAATCCAACACTCTGCTTATCGCGGGAGACTTCAACGCGAGAGACCCCAGCTGGGGCTACCAGAAAGGAGAGAAAAAAGGACAACTAATCTGTATAGCAGCGGAAAATGCAAACTGCACCCTACTAACAGATGAGAGCCAACCAACACGACTAGGGAACAGCGTTAGCCCAGACACGTGCCCAGACCTGACTTTTGTCAGAGGAGCGCAGCAGGTCGAGTGGGAGAACTTGCTGGAGTACCTGGGAAGTGACCACTATGTAATCAAGGTCACCCTTGAAGCAGATAATACTAAAAGAAAGATTGGAACCGCCCACATAACAGACTGGGACAATTTCCGGGGCGATTGTGGGCAGATGCAAGGCGCAATCACCTCAATAGAGGAATGGAGCAAGCAGCTGAAATAGTTGCAGGAACAAAACACGCAACAGATAGACAGAACGGAAGTCACACCGGAAGTGGATCCGAGGCTGCTTAGGCTATGGGAAGCAAGGCGAGGGCTCACAAAGAGATGGAAAAGGCAGAAGCTTAACAGGAAGCTACGACTCAAAATCGCAGAGGTCACCAAGAAGGCAGAGGAGTAAGCGGCACACCTAGCCAGACAGGGGTGGGAGCAGGTTAGCAGCTCTCTGAACGGCAACCTCAGAACGTGGAGGATACTCAAAGCCCTCATGGATCCAACAAAGACCAAAGCAGAAAGTGGGAAAGCAATCCAGAGGCTGGTCCACAACAGCAAAGAGTCAGATGAAGAGATCCTGGAGGCGGTCAAGAAGAAGTGCTATGGCACAGACAAGCCGCAAGGATACCAAGGAGAATATCAAGGGGAGGAGAACCTGCACCTCGACAGGCCGATAACCAATGAAGAGATTTATGCGGCCATCAGGGCGGTTACCAGAAACACAGCAGCAGGAGCCGATAAAATCAGAAACTCGCTAATTCGCAACCTCAGCAATGAAGCGGTGATGCAACTCACAGACTACCTCAATACACTGTGGACAGAAGGCACACTGCCACGGGATTGGAAGCATGCAGAAGTTGTGATGATTCCCAAGCCAGGCAAGAAGTTGGAGATAAACAATTTGCACCCTATCTCGCTCACGTCGTGCCTAGGAAAGCTTTTTGAGAGAGTCATCACAAGGAGAATACAACAATACCTGGAAGATGAAGATCTGTACCCGCACAGTATGTTCGGCTTCAGAACGAATCTATCGACACAGGACATCCTGCTACAGATCAAGGAGGAAGTCGCAGAAGCCGCCCCAAAAACAGGGGAGAACATCATCATGGCACTGGACATCAAGGGCGTGTTCGATAATGTCAGCCATGACGCCATCGTGGAAGGGCTAGCCACCACCAACTGCGGAAGAAGAGTACACGACTACGTAAGGGCCTTCCTGTCAAACCGCACAGCTACGGTTGGACTGCGGGACCTACGCAGCAAGGTCTTCGAAACACCAAACAAAGGCACCCCGCAAGGCTCAGTGATCTCGCCGGTCCTCTTCAACATAGCCATGATTGGGCTAGGCAGACAGCCGAGTCAGATAGAGGGGATACAGCACGCTATGTACACCAATGATATAACGATCTGGATCAGCCAGGGCTCCCCAGGGCAAAAGCAAGATCTCCTGCAGCAGGCAGCCACATGCGTGGAGAACTACGTCAGAGAGAGAGGCCTGGCATGCTCCAACGAGAAGTCGGTAATTCTACGAGTGGGCAAGAGACCATCCAAAGAAATATACAGCATAAAAATTGAAGGGGAGGTCCTCCCGGAACGCAACATGATCAGAGTGTTGGGAATGTGGATCCAAAGCAGCGGGAAGTGCAGCCACACCCTAAGCCTTCTCCAACAATCAATGCAACAGGTCAGCAGAATGATCACCAGAGTATCACAGAGAAGATTTGGCATGACGGAGAGTGACACGATCTAGTTAGTCAAGAGCCTGGTGGTCAGCCGCATAACATACTCCCCTACCACAAGATGACACAGCACGAAAAAGAACAAGCAAACACTTTAATCAGGAAGGCTTTCAAGATGGCCTTAAATCTACCAAGAAATACGTCAAACGAGAAGCTCCTCAAGTTGGGAGTCCACAATACGTTTGACGAGCTAAAGGAAGCTCAAATAGGGGCCCAAATGTACAGGCTCCAGCAGTCAACCACCGGCCGAGCGCTCCTCCAAAGGCTGGGCTACTTAAGTGAAGAAGTGGAAGATAGGGTTGCGGGCATACCCGATAACATTCGCCAAACACTCAGGGTGTGCCTAATCCCTCGCAACATGGACCCTAATCTGCACGCAGGGAGAAGGGCTGCGAGTGCAGAGTATGTAGAAAAGCACTTAGCTGAAAAAACAAATGTAGTATACACAGATGCGGCTTTGCATCGATGGAACAGAAACACGAAGGAACACAGAGTAGTATCGGTGGTGGTGAACCATCAAGGGGACCTAGTCACCAGTATATCACAGAGCGGCTGCAGAGTATCTGAGGGGGAAGAAGCTGCTGTTGCGCTAGCAGTAGCTGAAGGATACTGCAGAAATAAATCGCTCACAATAATCACTGACTCCAAAGAAGCATGCAGGCACTACACTAATGGTAGGATCAGCAAGGGAGCGCTACGCATCGTCCTCCAGGCGGGACCCCTGAACAAAGAAATTCAGCACAAACTTTTCTGGGTGCCGGGGCACTCCGGGGTGACTGGGAATCAGAGGGCCGACGATCTAGCTCGCGAGCTTACCAACCGAGCAGATGCATCAAGTGACCCTGAGCCCACCACAACGGTGGAACCATCGTACGCGGAAATCCTAAATCAATACAGAGGACAGAGGATAGCGTATCCTCCACCACACCAGCTATTAACGCAATATGAGGCAGTCGGTTGGCGTAGACTGCAAACAGGAAGCTTTCATAACTTACACATACTTCACAAAATGTTTCCGAACCAGTACGCGGACACATGCAAGTGATGTGGAGCCACCCCCACTTTATACCATATTACATGGGAGTGTAAAAACAATTATTCATTCCATAAACTAAAAGAGCCCGATGCGGAACAGTGGGAGAGCCTGCTCACCAGCAGCGTGCTGGCAGTCCAAAAAAGACTGGTCCAGCATGCGTATGAGGTAGCAAGACTCAGTGGGGCCCTGGAATAAGGGCATCACTCCTGGAAGACTCGGAACTTCAACATGAAGACATCCGGGTCCCGCTGAATCGACCAATTTTTGGCGCCAATAAAGTTTTTTTTTCTCTCTCTTTCTCTCTCAAGCATACCACCTTGAGCATGTACTACCTGTTGGCTGAAGCAGCAAACAAGGTGTGCAAGAGAAATTGGTAGGCAGTTGCACTCTTGGTCAGTCTCACTTTGACAGCATGTGATGAAGCATTACCACGGGATTCGCTTTTTTTTCTACATCATGGATATTTCTACATTAAGTAAAAGCAGTGTTCCCACTATACTTCCACTTCTTCTGGCACATCTATAAGCAGGAGCTCTGAAGCCGCTCGAGGCTAGAATGGGACTCGTGTGCAAGCAAATGCACTGAGCATGTCTAGCTAGACAGTGAGTGGCGAGATATTTTACATTGGTAAATGTTCTTCACTGCAGTTCTGTACTGTACTAGATTTTGCATTTCACGAAAGAAATCACTTGAGAGTAAGACCTCCCCACAAAAAGGAATAATATTCTGGGCCTTTGCAGCACATTCCTCATCTCCCTCGTCAATTTCCGTTTTGAGTGATTTGCAGGAATCAAATCTCTGAACATGCCTGAGATAATTCTACTCACAAGGCCCATATTACTGGTAATAAGGAAAAGAAGGTCAAAAGTAGCAAAATATATTGCTATGAGTGCATATATTCATGCATTGGCAATGCATGTTTCACGTAAAAAGTAGATAACACAGCTAACACATTTGAACCATGCATATTGCAGCCTCTATGTCCTCACAAGCATCAGCAGGTCATGCCTTCCCAATGTCACCTTGTGTCCTTTGGAGCAAAAAACAGCAAATGGGTGTACAGAACACGCTTTATTTATGGTGAAGTTATTACAAGCTCTGAGGGGCAACATAATACATGAGTGCAATACAAGAAATACAGTGTCTGCATAAACACTGTGGCCCAAAAGGCTGTAATACATGTATATAAACAACGTACACAGTTAATCATAAAGAGTAGTTTTATAAATTACTTTTCTCCAGAGAGGGAACCAATCAAGCACATGGCAGAAAACGTGAGGCGCATAAATGTGGACGCAGCCGTCCACAGAGAGGGTGAAAACTAGTCCCACTTTCCACCGCAGTGAACATGGAGGATATTTGCTACATCCATTGTGCACCGTGCACAGAGCATTAGTAAGAAGTACACCATACAGCACATTTCTTTGGATAACAAAAAAGTGAAATCGAAATATGATGCATTAAGTGATGCGCAGTACCTTTTGCAATCAAATAGGCAGTAGAAAAATGCTTGAGTGGTTTCTGTTCTGTTTAGAACTGCAGCCTTGTATGAATATGCATTTGTACTACCACACTGTATGTACCACGAAGTGCTTGAGAATGGTGCTTGCCCAGCTGGAGAGAGCATAAATACATCGGCTTTGCAAAGAAACATGTTTCAAGCAACACATTCACTTGTTGCACGTCACTGCTTTCTGTAACAGATGGTGTTAACAAATAATTCGTAGTGAAGTTCTTGGCAAGCACTGCTGTCAAACACTTCACTGCACAAAATGCAACAGTACACTGAAGACCGAATGAGCCAGTGTCATTTACTGCACTGTACATATAACTACGCAAGGCTGCACCTATGCAGTGCGAGGAAACTAAGCCAGCCTGCAGCATCTGAAGTTGAAGGGTTTGACACAAAAGAAAATAATTCCCCATTATGTACAAAAACATGGCTCGGTCTCAGTGTCGGAACTCTGACTCTGAGCCCCTATCCGAGTCCTGGTCTATTTCTTCTTCCTCCGCGTGGTCATCATCTTCACGCTGCCGCTTTCTTCCCCGGTACTGACGCCCTGGTGCTCGTGCCACGGGCTGCTCCGCTTCGCCATGAACAAGGCTGGTTCTGTAAAGGAGCAGAGGCTGCCAGTCATCTGCCCGTGAAGCTGGCAGTTTGGCTTGGACGTGTCTGTCCAGGTATTGAAGGACCACCTTCTTGTCCTGCTTCATCAGTTTGTTGGTGAACTCACACAGAAGCTCCAGGAAAGGAAGGTTTGGCGGCGGCCCCAGGGTGTTCAGTGGGTTTTCGAATGGCGTGCAGGCAAAAACAATGCCTTCACGATGAAGAGCCGCAACGGAGTCTCTGTTCTTTACTTGGTCAAGGCCAAAGGATAAAGCAAATCGCTTGGCCAACTCCTTTATGGCGACAAAGCTTTCATCCTGGCGGGAAATGTTTCCTAGTTGGTCTCGGTCCAAAGAGTTGAAGAGGGACGTAAGTGACTGCACCATGGTGCGTGCACAGTTGACCTTGTTGATTTCGCGAGCTTTACCCAGTGTAGCTTTGATGATGTCCCCATAATCATTATAGAAACGAACGTAGTGCTTGAAGACATCTGAGGCCTGGCGCACGCTGATGACATTGTACACAACAAGCTTGCAGAAGGAAGCCAGGAAGTTACGCCGCTTGTGCAGTTCCTCAATCTTGCGGTGCTCATCTTGTTCATCATCAGCAGTAGAATCGTCTTCCACAAAAACATTGTTCTGAATGAAGTCGCCAAGGTTTGCCTGCAACGCACGGTCAGGCTCAAAGACGAGGGCACTGAAAGGCTCACCTTCACCCAGCTGCCTGCAGAAGATGATGAGGAGGTCACAGATGCTCACAAAGGCTTCTTCCTGCAGTGCTCCGGTGCAGTGGCGAAGCATGTACACCATTGTGTCCATGAACTCTCGCAGACGGGCCCTCAGGGCGTGGACGTGTGACATCTGGATGTTGCCTTCATCCAGTACTGCCAGGTCCCACATGATACCGGAGGAACAGCATGATATTGCATGCTTGACACCTTCCAGAGAGGAGGTGCGCTCTCCAGCACCTTTGACCCAAAAGTCGAAGATTCCCTCCCAGATGGTCCAAGGGCCCAAGTTGTGGCAACCGTAGAATATTGACACCTTCTTTAATGCTGACTGCACAGCATAGATATCATCAGCATCAGCATCGTCTCCAGCTTCTGCGTATGCAGACAATGCTTGCTTGTATCGGCCAACAAGGGAGTCGATTAATGTTCCTCGTGACACAGCACAACGTGAATGGACAGCCAGCTCCTCGCTGCACAGAGCCTCATACGTCTTGGCACATGTTTCAAGCACTTCTGTGTTATCATGACGTTCAACGATCTCCTGTATAAGTTTCAGCAGCGAGTCGAGAGACTTTTCTTGCCGGCTAGAAGTGTAGATCTCGAGATCGAAGTATTGCGGCAACACCATGAGATTTGCAATCTTTTCCTGGTCTGCAATATACTTGCTAAGGAGGCTTGGCAGTGCCTGTATGAAGTGTTCTGTCAGCTTGACACGGTCATCAGCAACCTGCTTCATTTCCTTGTTTGTTATCTGCTTACGGTTTGGCCCTCTACCGACAGGTGGCTCACCAGTGGCTGCTTGTTTGGTGCAGCAGACCATGATCTCAATGAGGGAGGTCTCTTGCCGGTCATCCAACTGCTCTTCATCTGGTCCCGGCTCTTCGAGCAGTAGGTCAGTCATACACTCCCAGTCCTTCATCATTGGATTACTGTCAATCAGGCTGTCCACAAGGTAGGCACCATGCTCGTGCAGTTCGCTCTCAATAAAAAACTGCACCAGGTCACGGATGAGTGGTGTGTTGACTGAGCGTTTCTTGCCTCGCCGTGTGCGCAATCCCTGCACAGCTGCTTCATCAGGTTGGAAGAGCCTTTCGTTGAGGAACTCTCCAGCAGCTTGAGCCACTGCTCTGTGTGAACTGTACACAAGTTCATAGACGTGTTCGCAGTCCTTGTCGGTCAAGATCTCCCGGTGAAACTTGTGGATGCTGATGACAAGTTTAACAGCATGGACAGCCACTTCATACTCTTTGTCCAAGGTCATAGCGACAATGCGATCCTTAAATTTGTTAGTGAACAGCTCCATCTTGCTGGTGAGTTCTTCCGATGCGTACAGAGGAAGCAGTGCTTGTAGGCATCTAAGTCGCACATCCCCCACCTTGTCATGCAGGGTCCAGCCCAGGTACTTGAGGTAGCTGTCGTCAAGGAAGTGTTGATGGAATTTTTTCATCCATTGGCCGATCTCCAGCATGCAGATGGAGCGCACCTCAGGAAGTGTATCCCGATAACGATGCACAAACACACTCTTAAACATGTAGGTGAGCATGTTCTTGATCTCCTCCATGTTTTCTTCCAAGTCCTGCCGTTTAGTCATGAGCAACTCAAGACGCTCAGTCGCACGCTTATCCTTGTTCTTCTGCCGCTCAGCCTCGTACTGGCGCTGGGTGTTGTCTAAGCTGATGCTTAGGTTGAGAGCCACATCGACGAGCGCAGTCATCAACTTCATGGCAGCCAGTGTGGACGTGTGCCGGAAAGCACGAACCTGCGTGTAGGTATGTTTTTACAGGATTAGATGACAGTCAAACCAGAAAAAAACAAAACAATGTAGATAAACACACAGAGAGGGCAAAATGCTTCCCATAAGCCGCCTTTACTGTCAAGCAGTAACTGAATAATGCTAAACTAAGGCATTACGCAAATGACATATAGCACAGCAACGGTGCCTACACTGCTTCACAAAGCTATATTCAGACTTGTACTTCTTCCCGCACACTGTACGAGTCCAAATTCCACAAGAAGCATGTTGCCTTTTGCAAATTACCTGGCAACTACTCTCACAATTGGCAAATCAGTCCATTAAAATCGACAAATACTTGGTCTGGGCTAGCTGTTCATTCTTAGACGTGAAATAATGGAGCAGCTGCTGTGGTCCACTGTGGGTTAAGTGCTTGCGCCTGTGACTAAGTGGCTTTGCACGAGTGCAAGCACTGTAAATGAAACCCAGTACCTGCTTTTAAATTTTGCTATCTTTGCTCCACAGAGCACCTCTCGAGTGCGCTCACGGCTGCCTTGCGCAAAAGAGACGACGACAAAGAAAGGCACAAGTGAGAGAGTTGGGGGACATGAACTAATCGATATGTTTTGTTCACCTGAGAATCGGACAGTCCGGTCAGTATGGAAATAACGTTGTCCATCAAGAACTGGTCGTAGATGATGCTGTACTGGCACTGGCGCACCAACACCTGCACGAACTCGCAGAAACTCTGCCGGAACTTCTTCCATTGAGGTCCCGTCATAATTAGCGGGTAGTCGCCGCTCTCTTCGTCGAACTCTTCAGTCATCTTCCGAATTATCTGGTTGTGCTCCATAGTGACCTGCATTTGGGGCGTGATGCGGCCCTTGCATCCGGAGCAGTGGAAGAAGAAAGTCATAAGATCCAAAAGCGCGGCGTCTCTGTCCTGCTTATAAGACTCGATCCAGTCGTCGACCACCGCAGTGAGCGAGTGGCGACCTAGTCTCACCACATCATACAGGCTACCTGGATCTTCGCTGGTTATGCTTTCGGAAGCGTTGCGCCTCCCGCCACGGCCTCTGCCTCCGCCGCGACCGCGGCCTCGTCCGCGGCCGCCGCCTTCTCCCACGCGACGTCGTTTCCCGCGGGACCTGGTGCCGAACTCGACTTCAGATGAGTTATCGTTCGACTCGTTGAGCCCGTCGTCCAACTCAGAAAAGAAGTCGTCTGGGTCGAGACCCGAGTGGTCGGTGCCATCGTCCTCGCTCTGTCGTGTGCGCTTACGCCCGGCAATGGCGTTTCGGAGGATCATTTCTCCCGCTTGTGGGCCACTGTACTCTTCAGCAGTGGCAGACCACTGTTTTCTTGATTACCACACTAACACACAATGTGACAAGTAAACAGTTTACAACACTACATCTGCAGCAATTAACCGCGAAAAGCCGCCATCAGACGTTCAGGCGTCGAATAGATAAGTGGATCGATGATAATGGCTTTACCTGACTTTATCCTTTGTATCGAGCGGCAGCTTGCGCCACCTAGCAAATTCTTTTTAGCAAATTTATTCCTTCATCAATCTTCCAACCTCCCCTTTGTTAATTGAAGATGCGGTTCTTCAGAATACTTTTCATTTATAGAAGGATACTTTTTAAAATCCGTTTAAATGTTTTTTATCACGTAGAGTCTAGGTATGATTAAAATTTGAGTTATAAAGAATTTTATGATTTTAATTGGGCTCTTAATTACAGGCGATGAGCCAGAAAATGTTTATGAATTATTTGAAACATTTTTACTGAAGTGCATCACCCAAGATGCACTAATTCGCCACCAATTTTTTGTTTGTACTTTAGGACCCACAGAGTAAGAAACTTTATGGCGTGGATATTTGGCGGAGATATAGTTACGAAAAGCTTTTTAAAAATCACCTTCTTCGCAATTTTTTTGCAATCTGCAGACTCACACCCCGTATCCACGCCGCACCCTGTGCGCCGACGACTTCAGCGCATAGAGCTACTACTACCAGCTTCAGCGTAAACGTAGTGCGCAAAAGGCATAGTAGCAAAAACGCAACAGCACAAGACGTCAGTAAAAGGTTTTTGTTTTCTGAAATGCCATGAGAAACCTCTTAAAATGTTGAAGCGACAACATTTTTTTAAAAATATATTTCTTTTTAAAAGTGTGCCTGTTAAGCACGCAATATTGGCTTTTGTGGTCTGCAATATTTGGCGAATAGGAGAGCAAGCCATCGCTTATTTTGGGCAAACTTTACATTTACATGCTTTTCTGCTCGTTTGTTGCAATTTATAGACAGAATATTTAATGTTAGTGCATCCTTAGTTATCAAACAACGTTTGTTTTTTCATTATTTTTCGTACAAAAGTTGTGGTTCCGCAGTCGGTAGCTCTTCGCCACATGATGCTTAGAGCGCCCATGGTGGTTCAGGTGGTCTCCAGGAAGCTCCATGCAAACTCCCATAGGCGTGGCGCCAGCTTTCCCTCTAAATAATAGTAAGAAACTCTATGCTTAGAACCCCTGTCCTAGCTTCGAAAAGCAAACCGTTATTGAATAAATGCTCTTTCTTTGCGTCCTGGTTTAGAATTCAAAATTTAAACTTCATTGTTCATTTGTCGCCCCGCCGCGGTGGCTCAGTGGTTAGGGCGCTCGACTACTGATCCGGAGTTCCCGGGTTCGAACCCGACCGCGGCGGTTGCGTTTTTATGGAGGAAAAACGCTAAGGCGCCCGTGTGCTGTGCGATGTCAGTGCACGTTAAAGATCCCCAGGTGGTCGAAATTATTCCGGAGCCCTCCACTACGGACCTATTTGTTCCTCTCTTCTTTCACTCCCTCCCTTATCCCTTCCCTTACGGCGCGGTTCAGGTGTCCAACGATATATGAGACAGATACTGCGCCATTTCCTTTCCACCAAAAACCAATTATTATTATTATTATTGTTCATTTGTCACCACGGGGTAAAACTCGGGACATTTTTAACCACAATCTTAAAGAAGAAAATATGATAGTATTTGGAAGTTGGCCTAAGCCCAAATGTTTCAAAGGAGCAATGAATTAATGTGGATTAGTGGGTGGATTAGCTGTGGTTACTGATACGTTAGGAGGGATTAACAGAGATTAGCGGTAGACTGAGGCGGATGAGTGGGTGGAATAAGGTGGAAGAGTTATGGCACTTCAATGGAAGGTACTGGATCGAGCATTCTAAATCGCAAATTTTCAAATTTGGCGTTGTTAATGACGTCACAACACTTTTGACCAATCAGAAAAAGTTATTACGTAGAAAGCGGGTGTTTTTATTTTTCTCAAGACAACACTCTAAATGCTATCGCATTAAAACTGTGCCCCAAATTGCTGATATTAAATCCAGTCAGATCAAATCCATCAAAATGATGGTCATGACGATTACAAGAAAAGGCGGCACTGCGCTAACTGCGCGCCACTGGGACTGGGAGCCTCGGGGCAAGGAGGCCAGCGAGGCGCTGGAGCAGTCGGATCAGTGAATGAATGACGCGCGCTCTGCGACTCGCGGCGACTCTGCGGTCACGTTTGACTCCAGTCGCCAGAAGTAACATACCGCCGGGTCGCACCGTAAGTAAAACCACCTCAGTGACCGCGTTCGTGTTACTGCGGCCAGGACACCGACAAAGCATGATGCGTAAACAGGCCGCTGTTGGCGGCTGGCCCCATTTCGCGCGAAAGCGGCTCCTTTCTTGTGAGATTATGTTTATACATTCCTCAAACTTCGTACAGAGTACAGTTTGCGAGCTGCTGCACCTCTTATTTCAAGTTTTTGTTCTGTTGCTGTGTAACAGTAAAGTTTCTTTGCTTGAGCGTCGAAACGAAACGTGCGCGAGAAAGCCACGTGCTTTTAGGGGGAATTACGTTGCATAGACGGCAGCGGCGTGCTGCAGAGCTGCGCTAACCTGACTTGACGTAAATATCTACAGGCGTTCGTTCCTTGTGCCAGTGAAAGTAAGGCCCATCCCATCTCCAGCCTCCTGCCGCCGCGATGAAATACATCCTCGTCACCGGTGGTGTCATCAGCGGCATCGGCAAAGGTGTGATCGCCAGCAGCGTTGGCACCATCCTAAAGTCGTGCGGCCTTCAGGTCACATCCATCAAGATAGACCCATACATCAACATCGATGCTGGGACGTTTTCTCCTTATGAGCATGGTCAGTGGCGCCTTTTTTTCGGCATCGTGCTTGCTGCGCTTATTTTGTTCGCGTGACGTTACATAACGCTCTCGTCCTATCTGGTTCCCAGGCGAGGTGTACGTTCTTGACGATGGCGGTGAAGTCGACCTAGATCTAGGAAATTACGAGCGCTTCCTCGACATCACGCTACACAGAGACAACAACATAACAACTGGCAAAATCTATCAACATGTCATCAACAAGGAGCGGAAAGGAGACTACCTTGGAAAGACAGTGCAGGTATTCTTGCTGTGTTGCTGTCAATATTCGGAGTAATAGGCCTGTCGGACTGTTGATAATTTTTTTTTTCAAACTTGCGTGGTTTTCCTGAGAAGTATGTCTTGGAAAGCATGTTTTCGCATATTAAAAATTTCAGCTCACTCAGCATTGAATTTTTTGAAAAAAAAAAATTGATAGGTTTAATTAGAAAGATGAATTTCATGTACCAGTACCAGTCTACTCAAATCTGTTTCAGGAGTGACAGCCGTATGATATCAATGCTTGGCACACACCTGCCTCACCACTGTCTACAGTCACGCAGCCCACAATCAGAGCCTCCGCACGAAAAATTAGACCATAGCTAAATCTAGCTAACCACCAGATGAAATCATAGCTCAAGATTTTTGATGCCTCTGGCTTGTGTAATCACTGTCAAACATTAAAAGGCTGATTCCGTTTACTGGCCTGTGGTCACTAACTACTGTTTTTTTAAGTTGTATCCTATTATAGATAGTTGCATTTCTCGAGCCAGCTCATATAAGAATGAATTCTTTCAGGTTGTTCCCCACATCACGGATGCCATACAAGAGTGGGTTCAGAAGGTTGCACTTGTCCCAGTCAATGACTCTAACCAAACGCCAGAGATATGCATCATTGAGGTAATGAAACTTTTTACCGCCTAAGCCAATGAGAAGTGCATAGAAATCTAGATGTTTCTCTGTTCTTGCAGCTTGGAGGAACAATAGGTGACATTGAAGGGATGCCATTTGTTGAAGCATTCCGGCAGTTTCAGTTCCGTGTCAAGAGAGAAAACTTCTGCTGTGTTCACGTCAGCTTGGTACCCCAGGTATAAAACCTTCAGAATGTCTTCAGAAACTGCATAGCCCCTTTGAGTTGAGATGACGACTTGCCTGTGCAGCCCAAGAGCACCGGGGAGCACAAGACAAAGCCAACACAAGCCAGTGTACGTGAATTGCGAGGCTTGGGTTTATCTCCAGATTTGGTAAGTTATCGTTGTTAATCCCTGTCGTATTTAGGGCCCTTGCTTATTGTTGCACACTGGAGTTAAAGCTAGCTTTGCATGCCTGCAGTCATAAACAGTAAAGCTTGCCACTGAAGCCTTCTGCATATTAATGTGCTCATTTAGCTGACTGCTTTCCTCAGCACATTGTTCCTTTCTTAGTGCCATTGCAGTTAAGACATACTTTGTAATGTGAAAAGTAGGAACAGGTAGAGCTTTCTCTCAGAACCTTAATTTGACAGAAGCTCAATTAAAAATCCTCACATGGTTAGTGTCAGAGCTCCGTTATTTATTTCTCATGGAATTCTTGCATGCAATTGGAAGCTGTGCACAATGGAAACCTGTTACTTTTGCTTGTCGTACTTACTTCATCACTGTTTGTCTGCCTATTACAGATTGTTTGTCGGAGCGAGAATGAGATCACGAAAGCTGTCAAGGACAAGATCTCCAACTTTTGTCATGTGGAGCCACGACAGGTGCTGTGCATGCATGATGTGCCCAGCATCTACCATGTGCCTATCTTCATGGAGGAACAGGGCATTGTTGAGCTCTTTGCTGAGCGCCTTCACCTCCAGGTAAGCTCGTGGTGCCACGAGCAACATTGTGATTTGAGAGTAATTACTCAATACTGCGTACCCGAGCACAGCCATACAGCTAACCGTCATTGTGCTGAAGAAACACTCGATGGCGAGTGTAGCTTCAGCTAATCATGGTAGGAATAAAGTGAGGAAATAAAAATTGCTTTTTGAACTGTATAGTGAATGGAATGGTTGTTGTGTACTGTTCATTGCTGTGCATCCTGTGTAGGTTACCCGGAGGAGCTGTGCATCAAGGGTTCTCAAACTATGTATCATGGAGCCCTTGCGATCCTTGGAGTACTTCTTGGGTTCCTCAAACTGCTGAATCCATGCTTGCCTCAATGCCCATCTTTTCTTAACCACAGTATTTAGGGCTTGACCATACTCTAATTGCTCGTAGCATGCTGTTTCACTCTGTAGAGTGCTCCGCAATTAAACGCATGCCATAGAAGGTACCTCACACCTGAACCGGTGAATTCTTCAAGCTCAAATTTTTCACAGAAATAGCATTTGGTCGGCAGAATTGTTATATATATAATATTTGTTTGGGTACTTGCCTGAATCAATAAGAACTTGGATATTCGCATCGTTTGCAGTGATGACGAAATGAAAGAGGCTGCTCTCTCTGCGATTGCACTGGTGGCGCTATCTTGTTTGTCGGTTGCGAAGATTAGGCAAAGGAGGTGGGGGAGTGTTTTGCAGGAGGTTTGAAGACCCTTTACCACAAAAGTCCTCAAACTAAGTGCATTTTTGGCCGTACTAAGTTTTTGTGATCATTCATAAAGCAGTCGCAGAAGTCTTCAAGCCTCCCGCAAAATAACCCCCTTCTTTGTCTAATCTCCACGACTGACAAGTAAGATGGCGCTGTCGGTGCAATCGCTGGGAGAGCGGCTTGTTTCGTTTTGTCGTCGCCGCAGACGATGCAAGTGTCCGACTTCTTATTGATTCAGATAAATACCCCAAAGAAATGTGGTATAAAACAATTCTGCCGACTAAATGCTATTTCTGTGTGAAATTTGAGCTCGAACAATTCACTGGTTTAGCTGTGAGGAGGAGCATTCTATGACGCGTGTTTAACTGCAGAACAGTCCATACAAACAGTCCTTGTTGGATTTTTTTTTAGAGGTTATGCATGTGCAAGCTCTTCCGCTTCCAAAACGGGCAGGAAGGGATAGAAGCCAAGACAGCAGAGCTTCTTAGCATCTTTTTAATGCTGTTGAGTTCCCCTAAGGTTAAAAAGACTGAGGACCCCTGCTGTATATTGTAACAATCTGGGCATATCTTTCTGCTGCAGAAGTTAAATTAGTCTTGGTCCATTGCTATGTATTTCTGAAGAAACTTGTGCCACAGACTGCTCCTTTAGCTTGAGCTTTAGCATGAAACCTTGGGCAGGCACGTGAGCATGGGTAGCCTGATTTGGTTTTTGCAGTGTACACCCGATAGCTTCGCTGCTGCATAGCGTATCTTGTGATCCACATCACTCTAGCCTTCTAAATGCTGTAGCCTGTGTAATGCAACATTACATTAGGCAACCCACTACAAACAATTTTTCATTGCAGTGCAGGTGATGAGGAAGAGCAACATTTTTACTACATAGAACAGAGATTACAGTGTTTTTTTTTATTCTTTTATAATAAAGTACAGAAAGAGCGAGGTGGTTAAAAAACTCGAATGATGGTTATGTGTGGGTAACATGAACGTTTTTCCTCATTAGCTTGCACTGGAGGCATTAGCAATCAGAGTATGACACTCTGTGACAATCTGGGATTATTTTGACGTCAGAGACAAGGAAGGGTACATGTCGGGTGTCTATACTTCTTGCTGACACTGCGAGACACACTCCTCACTCTTCAAAGCAAGGACATAGACCACAGTTATCCGTGTTCCACAGTGGCGAAATGATGACCTGCGCCTGGATCTCGGGCTGCTTCTGAGACAGTATGAAGCTGCAGTGCTTCATACTGTCATGCAACTCTAATGAAGACCAGTGTAAAAACAGGTCTCCACTGCACTCAGCCTCCTCCAGCATCAGGGCACAGTGCGCTGAATGTCACCATTGCTGCCCGGCCGCTGCAGCGCTGGCTGTTAGCGGGCCACCGGAGGCAAGTGGGCCTATCACATGCAGAAGATGGTCTGTTGTGTCTACACTGTGAAACCGAGGAAAGAGCTAGAAACAGCCAACGCTGTAAAACTGGCAGAAAAGTGCAACAGTGTTATACTCTGTTGACCCCATCTTGGCCATTGGGTTTTTGGCTGCAGTAATGTTTATCTTTTTGCAGGTTCCAACTCCAAGGCCTCGGCGGCTAATGTACAAGTGGCGTGACCTTGCCCTCAAGGCCGAACGACTTATTCGGGAGGTGACAATTGCACTGGTGGGGAAGTATATCAAGCTACAGGATGCCTACTCTTCGGTTATCAAGGCGCTTCAGCATGCCGCACTGGCCTGCAACCACAAGCTAAAGATCATGGTGTGTGCGTACACTGTTTGCATGGCATGGAATTGACTTTTTTCCTCCACTCATATTGAGCTAATTGTATATACTAAGTACAGTTGCTCATAGCCTTGGCCTCATGTAGTCTGTTTCTTAAGGTCACCTGTACGGTGGTCACTGACTTAGAAATGGATGCAGTATGCATGGGGATTGCGTGTTCTTCATGTCATGATAGACTGCATGGACAGTGTGATGGCTCAGGCATGCTAGCGTCGATCTTGGTGGGTAAACCACGTTACAAACACTCTATGTGGAGGTCAAGAATTGGTTAAATGAAGTCTGGTTGACTAAGCGTTGTGCCCTTTGAGCATTGGACTAAACCATCTTTTATGACTCAGTATAATGTACTGGCATGGAGTAGGGAAATTCCAGTAGTTTTCTGAACAAGATAATTTGATGACTGTGTTATATTCTTGAGTGGTTCTCCATCTTTGTTACTGTATATATGCTTTTAGGGTACTGTATGAAACAATAAAATGGCGATAGCACAGTAAACTGTTGCAGGACCAGAGAGGATGCTTCAGTGATGCAGCTGTGGCAGCACAAACATCACTATCAAATCTGACATGTGCATGGTGAATGGCTGAACAAGTGTCTGCAAGCTGTGACCCTGTTCAAAATGTAGCAGGCAATTTTTGTGTAGTGAACTCAGCTTGTACTTAGAAATTGACTAACTGAACTAGTGTAGGCGCCAAGTATTAAACAGCTTTGTGCGGAAACGGATAGATGCATGGCTGCTTAATTTGGTGGAAATGATCAGGATGGAGGAAACACTAAATGTTTTGTCAAAAAGCTTGACACCTGGGAGACCCCTGGAGTCTCCTTTTAACGTTTGTAGGGTTCACTACTAGCCGCCATGCTGTTTTAAGTACATGGTTATTGTAGTAGGTGAAAAAGTGTTAGAGCACTTTTTTTATCTTTTGTTCAGTACATAGATGCCGAAGAGCTGGAGCCCGCTATGAAAGCTGAACACCCAGTCAAATTCCATGCGGCCTGGCAGAACCTGTGCGTTGCAGAGTGAGTTGACAACAGTGTTCAGATTGTCTCGAATGTGCATCGTGCGTTTACCCCAAGCACGAGAACTGTTGCCCAGTGTTTATTATGTAGGTTCTGCTTTTCCTGCAAAGGACATGTTTTTTCATTTGATTTATTCTCAGTGGTGTCATCGTTCCGGGAGGTTTTGGAAGCAGAGGTGCAGAAGGCAAGATTGCTGCTATTGAGTGGGCTCGGAAAACGAAGAAACCATTCTTAGGTAAGCAATAGGTTAGGTTTTATTCAGCTTGCCTAAATACACTTCATTTCATTTCAAGCTATAGCACTTGCTTGCTTGCCTTACTTTTACTTTTTGGTAGGGCACCTTAGGAGCAATGCTCGATTAAATTGTTTCTTAAACATGCAGCAAGAGCATGGAAGTTGAAGGTACACTGTCAGGCCCATTTTGTTTCCATCAACTTGAATTCTTGCCTCAAAATTTCTCTGGACTTGTGGTTCCAGGAGTGGTGAGCCTGCCTGCCAAGGCTGTTTAGCTGCAGTTGCCCATGGCATCTATGCTTGTGAAAAGCATGAGAAAATTTGCGAGGTGTTGGTTGCACTTCAGAGCTTGATATCTGTGCGTGTGAGAAAGTAGCAGACTAGAAGCAGTGACGGTATTTGCGGTAGACTGCATTTTGTAGCCATTCTCAGGTCAGGATTAGTAGCTTGAGATTACTTGCCTGTGATACTGAAACTTGGAGGCTAACGCAAAACCATGAAATCGAATCAAATACATCGCAGTGAGCTTGAAAGAAAAAATTGTAAGGTTACTGTTAAGAGAAATTAGAGGGTCCCGGTAGGAGAAAGGTAGGGAGCAGTTTGGTTTGGCAGCACCAGGCTGCCATCAGTCGGATGCAACTCAAGAACACAATGGCAGATGCCCCTTGAAGGAGACCCGCCAACCAATGGCACCAGCAGACTGCCATGACAGGGTTAGTTGGAAAGGAAAACCCATGCCCTACAGTGGATGTAGCAGCGCTGACAACAGCAGTGAGTATGATCATACTAGGCACTTCTGTCCATGCAAAGCAAAAGCAGTTAACATTTGAAAGGCTTTCAGAGTTTCGGAATGGAAAACCAGAAGGAGCAGTGCACTCACAGATAGGCATTGCTTTTAGTGTCCTTTGTGTATTACTTGCCATTTGCTGTTCATCGTTTAAGCACCACTGTTTGTTGCATTTATGAGTTGCCGTTGACTATTTTACTGCTTTTATATGTCCTTACCACTGCCACAGTTCACAACTGTTGTTTCAACAAAATGTGAGATATTGCAGAAAACTCTTAGTGCATTCCGTGCTGACCTTGGTGGTTGTCTTTTTGATATTTTTTTCATAATATAGTGCCTAAGCTTGCATTTCTTTTCTGTTACTAGTTCCAGCGGTGCTTTTGCTGGATACAAGAGTCCAATGTGGGAATCTCATTACTTTTGCTGTCTCCTGTGCAGGTGTTTGCCTTGGCCTCCAGTGCGCAGTGATTGAGTTCTCTCGCAATGTCCTGGGATGGAAAGATGCTGACTCTGCTGAGATTAATCCCGAAACTTCGCACCCTGTTGTAAGTTGCTGACGTTTTTTTGCAAATTCTTTGCATATTCAATAGAGGCTTTCACTTCCTCAAAATTTGTCTTGAAATGAAGGTTAAAATATGTGTTCAGTAGTTTCTTACGATTTCCTGAGCTATGTGGTAAACTGTATGGTAAACAGCATTAATCTGTTTTGTCAGTATGTTAGTATATGTCTGACAGTACAGTTCATGTTCAAAACTATATTTTTTTACGGTTGTTAAAGGTAAATTCTTCTAAATGTGCAGTCCTCATCACTCCAGTAACTACTGTATTTATACGGATATAACGAGAGATTTCTTCCTCACTTCATCAGTTTCGGGGTGCATCTGGAGTTATATTTGGAGCCAGGGTATGAATATTATGCGAAGTTCTTTTTCTCGCTGCTCCTCAAGATAGCTACAGCAGCCTTCACCACCATACTGGCAAGCTGATAGGAGAAGCCAACTTTTTGATGACCTTGAGGCTGCACCAGTGGCCACGTGTGGGCAAAGGAGACGGTGGCTCGAAGTGTGGAAAGAAGGTCGAGTGGTCCGTTGAGAAAGAGAAGGCACTGCAACAGTTGAGCTGAGTTAGGGACACGAGATAAGGGCGAATGAGCACAGGGAGTGGGCACCATGAAAGGTAACTGGTGGCATGGCGGTGGTGGCGCCCACCGCTGCTTGGGAGACTGCATGCGTTAATGTGTTGGAGGCTTTGCTGCAATTGACAATGTCGCATGCATTTCTTAAGTGCTGCCTCTGAAACACTATTGATTCATCTGTTGTGTTTTTTCGTACCGTCTCGGCATTTATTTTCCAAGCACTCAGCTTCTCGACTGTAGTTGGCTTGAATAACCTGTGATCAAGTTATATATTCGGAATTAATAAAATTTTGTGAGGTCTCAAAACTACCCCCTCATGTTATATCTGTGGTTGCATTATATATGGGCAAATACGGTAGTCAAAACTGTTTCGTACTCATTCTCTGACATTGGCCTCTTTATCCATTTCTCTAGCAACACAGATGCCACATGCCAATATCTCTGGTAGCAAACAGAGTTGAGGGACTTGCAAGTTGCAAGCCAAGAGTGTCTGATCAATATTGACAGGCCTGAAGCATGCATGGAACAGAATTATATGTTGGCAGTCGTGGTGAAGATGTGCAGTGTGCATTGTGCACATGAGCCCATGTTTTCATTCTCATACCTTGTTTTTCCTCCTTTAAGCCATAGCCGTACAAAAAGAGGTTTCAGTTTTTCGGCAGTGGCAGGTGCAAATTCCACTTCTTTGTTATGTACCATTACCAAAATGTTACCGTTACCATTTTCTGCTGCTGTGTTAAAGGCAGTGCTGTGTGCTGTATATAATGACCGTGGTCAGTGCAGAGATTTTTCTGAACCTGCATTGTGCCTGTGCTTTTCAAAACAACGGTGAAAGTATAGCGTTTCGGAGTTTTGTACGGAACCTAGAATGTCACTTGTCTTTACTTCACTTTGGTATTTTATATATTTCTTGCGATGTGCCATATTTAACTGAATGTAACGTGGCCATGATTGTAATGCGAGAAATGCATCTATAGTATGTGATGTTGGGTAGAAGTCTGTGAAAGAAAGTGCGTAAAAAAAAAAAGCCTTTCCAGTGCCATGTCTTCACAGGAAGGTGAGGCTGCTTTCGTGTCTTAACAAAGTACAGCATTCGCCACCATTACCACACGGAGGGAGGTTTCATGTGTCCCTTCTCTTTCAGTAAAGCCGCACGCCAGATTCTCAGATAAGACTGATACAGAGATAAGCACAGAGTTCCACTTTGCCATCACCACGTTCACCGTGCACTTTATAAAGGCCCCGTTGTAAAAGTGAAACCACTCCCACTTGCTTAACTGCATGGCAAGTCATATGTCTCCTGAGTGACAGTGATCATCCTCTGCGGCATTTAAATGAGCTGTCATTTACATGCAGAGCCGGCAAAAAATGAGGTGGCAGCATGTGATTTTACTTCACCGATAAATGCGTCAAATACTGAGGAAAGCAGTGAGACTGCCTTTTCGTGTGCAGTAGCAATGCCAAGCTTGTCAAGCCTTTCGCGCACTTAAAGTGGATTACTGCCGTTAACACGGCGGCATCGGCAGTGTGGGGGCGTTGAGGGTGTGTGCCGAACTTTAATTGAATAATATCGCCTTGCCGTCTTGTGTGTTATGTCGCGTTACCCTCGGGACAAGGCGTAGCATTGGAGCTTCATGTGCAAGTGCACCACTGCCAATAAGGAGTTTCTCACTGCACCGCCACCGCTGCAATATGCGATGTGCCGTACCGGTCACCTCAGTTCAATTTGTGTGGCTCAGAGCTTTGATCTTTGACTCGGATCACTTTGTGCAGATCATTGAGATGCCTGAGCACCATGTGGGTCAGATGGGTGGCACAATGCGTCTTGGAAAGCGAGAAACGATATTCAACACCCAGGACTCAGTGTTGAGTGAGTGGAACTGCTACTCTATGTATTGTTTCTTTAACTTGTTTCACGAGTCCCGTTATTTCTGCATGACAAGAATTTCGATTCTCGTACTGAAATTGGAGTTTTCCATCCGTCACATATCCACACCTGGTGTTCGTTTACCTACATCATCCTGCAAACCCCATTCTTTTCACAGATGACGATGGCCTTTTCACAGAAGGCCACTGTCAAGCACACCTCACGTTCACCTTGTCATGCGATTTCACAGCACTAACGCTGCCAGCAGATATCCATGCATGAAAAGTGATCATGGCAGTGCCATGTGGAGAAGTGCCACATGCAGGGACGTTGTGCACAGTCCGATATATGTATAGAGTTCATTAAACGGGAGTTCAATAAATGTGACCAGCACTGCTATACTTTTCAATGGGATTTTCAAAGGGTTTCCTAACATTTCTATCCAAGAAATAATTCTGACATATCTGGGTTCAGCATAGCCAGGATCAACTGTATTACATTTCATTTCTGTTGAAATGCACTCGCCATGGCTGAGATTCAACTCCTCGTATCCTGGCCACAGTAGCAGTGTCTGCAGGAGTCCGCCTGGGGTACCTTCATAAAATGTCTGGTACTTTCAAGTGGAATAAATGTGACCCATCTTTTGTTGCATAAGTTGTATGTCCAGTTATATACCGGTGTGCAAGAGTCGAATGAACCCACAGGCTGAACATGTATACGGTGCACAGTCAGTGATGGTGGTGGCATCCAGTGATGTGTTGCTGTGTGTTTGTTGATTGTGGTGTTTGCATGTGCGCACAGCCACAAAGGTGAGTAGTGCAGTGTGTTGAATAGCTTTCAAGGTGGAAATAGTGTGGTGACATTCTGCAGTTACCGAGAAATGCGTTAACAAAAAGTGCTGCAGACTTGGCTACGAAACTTGTAACCTAGTGGAAACTGCTGACAAGTTTGCTGCAAACCTTAAGATCTCCCATCTTTTCCGCTTCGGATGTAGTGCTAGGACAGGTTCCGGTCAGTGACGCCACACTGGTGGTCCATGGTGGAAGAATTTGTGTACCGTAAAAACCGGACTATAGGCTGGACCGAAATATAGGTCGACCCCCCAACTAACCAATTCTAAAAATGAAAAAAATCTTTTTTCAATGGAAAAAGTACCGAAAGGCGCCCTTACCTTGAAACGAATGCAACTCGACAGGTTGCACAATGGTGACAGTATTTAGTTTCATTTAAATGCTGCTCGTATATACACCCAGCCAATTTTTTAACAGTATCGCGTGCCCATCGACCCGCGTATTTGTTTCTGGCACACAGAAGTACGGCACTGTAGAGCAGAGCCTTTCCTCTTCATGAATCGCCGCACACAGGATGGCGAGCCCTTAAATTGCGCCCTCGTGAGTGTAGAGGCACCCGCGATCTCTACCGCTTTCACGTGGATGCATTTGGCAGTCACAGGCAGCGGTTTAGCACGCAGCGCAACCTTTCCTTCCAATTCTGGATACGCTGTGGTCCGCCCACGGAATGATGTTTTCTTCTGGTTGCTGCAAGTTGTAACACGCAGCTTCTGCCTCCGCCAGTACTGAATGCTCTTTTCGATAACTCCGAATTCGCGCTGTGCCGCCAGGTTGCCATGAGCTTCCACGTGCTCAATCGCGTTTTTCTTGAAGGCGATGGTGAATTGCCGCTGGATTCTGCTCATTTTGAAACAAAATGTGAAAAAACAGCCTTTAACCAAACAACGGAAACGCAGAATAGCAATGCGACAACGTCGCCACGCTGCACTGCTCCTGATAGCGATGATGATGGAGGCTGTTGACTTCAGCCAGCCATTGTTGCAAGACTTCCGTAGTTTTTGCACCAATGATCGGTAATTAAGACGGGGGTCGGCTTTTCGCCATGGTTTTTTGAAAACAAGATCCACCTATACAGTATTCCGGTTTTTACGGTATGTTAGGTATTCATGGAAGAACACAGCTGTAATAGGAGTTCAGCAGTGATGTTACAGGAACATTGATACTATCATTGACAGGAGAATTGACGGGAATGTAGCACTTTTGTAATGAACTGAATGGAATTTTAATGTAATCGAAGCTTGTTTATTCAAGCTTTGTTGGCTTGAACTTCTCGGTGATTAGAGCTAAGCCCCGCGATCCCACAGATGGAACTCCGTGTCACCAATACTTCGACCTGCATGCTACCATATCTACTTATCTGGCTTGGGCTTTTTGTAGGATTTCTCACTTAAATATACCTTGCTGAGCTGGCTGGCGTTCACGACTGGTGAAGTTTAATATTGTGTGGCCTTTAATTCTTTTAACTCCAACTCTGGATAAACTAACGAAGTGTGGACTCAGATCCTCATTTTGTTGCACATGCGTACATTTGTGAAAACTGTGTTCTTATTGTGAATGCAGGAAAGTTATACCAGAACGTAGACACAATTGAAGAGCGACATCGGCATCGATACGAGGTAAACCCAGCCTATGTACCTGAGCTTGAAAAGGCTGGTCTGAAGTTTGTTGGCAAGGACACCACGGGGAAGCGGATGGAAGTGATTGAGTTTCCTGGTGAGTAGAGTGCGCTGTGCAGTTTCCTTGTAGAATGTTGTTTTACGTCACCCAAGAGCTGCCGACCGTTGGAGGCACAAAGAATTTAAATAGTACAGTCAAACCCACTTATAACAATACCACTTTTAACAATATATCGGATATAGCAATGGACAGCCGCGGCACCGTCACCTTTGCAATGTGTTCTATGGTAAAATAAACCGCTTATAACAATGCTATCATACTAGATTGTCGGTTATAACAATTAAAGGTAGTCATTTGGAGCCAACCCTCAAAGAAAAAAAACTCGCAAACGCAGCTACCACGCTAGCCAAACTACGCTTACGGCGAAAAAAACGCGCGCGCGTATGCGGAGCCGCCCGCACAGCGGCCATAGCGGCTGCAAAAAGATCACGTGACGACGCATACGAGGCAAGGTGCATGGGGTGAGCCGGAGAAGCTTGTATGACTCGGAGGAGGAGAAAAGATGGGCACTTTAATCTGGGTAGTGGTGGAGAGGGTAGGGAGGCGCTTCCTTTTGTTGCTTTTGTATCCGCGCAGGGAGCAGTCCATTCTGAGGGTGCGCTGCCCGTTAAAAACGCGTCACGGGCATTTCAGCGTGGGCTGCCCCATCTTTCCCACTTTCTTTGGCTCCTGCTTCACGAGCTGCACATGTTCCGAGGGCAGCGTACAGCGTCAAAGCACGTGCGTTGCCAGCGTGGTTTTTATCAAATGCCATCACCGACCTCGGTCCTGCTGGTTCTGCAAGCCCATCGGATTCCTCCCCAGAGTTCAACAATGGACGATTCTCCTTCAGGAAGCGCGGCCAGCGTGGCTCTACCTGATCAACTGCCGCAGAAGAGAAAGCGAGCGGCAATATCTTTGGAAACGAAGCGGAACATTTTGAGGGAGCACAGAGGTGGTGAAAAAGTGTGCAACTTAGTACGCAAGTACGGCCTGTCACAGCCGACGGTTTCAACCATTATCCGCAACGCGCTCAAGATGACTGAAAATGAATGCCATGCTAGTGCTGGCCATGCTGTGGAGGACGTCCGGAAGAGGATTCGGCATGGTGCCTACAAAGACGTGGAGGAGGCACTGTATCAGTGGTTCCTGAGCGCACGTGCTATGAACTTGCCAATTAGTGGCCCGATTTTAGCGGAGAAGGTGAAGCACTTTGCGTATCTCCTTCAAAACACTGATTTCCAGCCTGATGGTGGCTGGATTTAGCGCTTCAAGGAGAGGCACGGAATCGTTTACAAGGCAGTCGTGGGCGGGGCAGGGTCGCTCGATGTCGACGCTAGACGGAAGTGGTTGAAGAGACGCTGCCGTACATCCGCGAAGCATATGCAGACCGGGACTTGTACAATGGTGACGAGACCGGGCTATTCTTCCAAATGTTTCCGTCGAAGACGCATGCACTCAAAGGCGATCTCTGTAAGGGCAGCAAGCAGAGCAAATTGCGGGCGACCGTTTTGCTCTGTGCGAATATGGACGGCAGCGACAAGTGCCCCGCCTTTGTAATTGGAAAATCTAGGAATCCCCACTGTTTCCGTGGTGCTGCGAGGATTCCAGTTCGTTATTGTCATAATAAGAAAGCGTGGATGACGCATGAACTTTTCCGCGAGTGGCTGTGCGAGTTCGATCAGCGGATGCAGCATGAAGGCAGGAAGGTGGCGTTGGTCTTTGATAACTGTACTGCACACCAGACTGCCCAGAAGCTGTCGCATGTGAAAATTTTCTTCCTGCCGCCGAACACGACTGCAGGCTTGCAGCCCATGGACGCAGGCGTGATTGTGTGCTTCAAGGCATTGTATCGCCGGTGTGTGTTGAGCCCTTAACCTGGACATTGCTGTGCGTGAATGCCGACCCGCTCCAGACTTTAAGATTTCGCTCCTGATGGCTGTTCAATTCATTTTTGGGGCATGGGCAGAAGTCAGCTCCTCCACCGTCATGAATTGCTTCCGAAAAGCGGGCTTCGCCGGGGATATCAGTGACGCGGAGTGTCGCGAAGGTCCTGCCGATGGAGCGATTACAGAACCTTGGTCTACGGTGCGCGGTGATGTCGGCGACGCGGAAGAGCTTGGAGAATTCTTGCACGCCGACGATGCAGTCACCACAAACGAAGAATTCACTGACGAGGCGATCGTTGCAACAGTCAACGGCATGGAAGACGATGACAGCTGCGATGACGAAGATGAACCTGAGACTGTACAAGTTGTCTCTGATCAGGAGGCCTCAAGAATGATAGAGTCCCTGCGGGACTTCATTTTTGCAAAAAACCTTTCACTCGGACATGTCCAACATTTGGATGCCCTCCAGAACGATGTCAGCAAGATTTCCGCAAAGCAGTCGAAACTCACCGATTACGGGTTTGTTTCAGCAAACAAATGAGAAGTGCAAGCTATTTTGCCCTATTTAAATGCTTTCAAGTTTTCATGTTTTCTTTTTTTTTTCGGGTACTAAGGGATTTTTCAAGCTGAGAGGCAGCCGCAGCAACCTTCTCGTATTTTTTACAATGCCCCTTTCGGTGCCACCAAAACGATGCCTCGGCGGAGCTCGCATGTCACTTGCCGTCCGTGACCCCTCTTTGCAGTTGTTATGCTTTTTTTCGTGCAGTCCGTTCATAACTATTATCGGTTATAACAATGGAATTTTCGTGGCACTTGAACATTGTTATTAGTGGACTTGACTGTACTTCAGAGAATAAGTCTATACGTTAGACTCGCGACAGTTCAAACTCGGATTATTTGACACTTTTGGGTTAATTAAAAAAAATTTAATTTGATTGGCTGGGTACATTTTTAATGCATTTTAGAGCTGTTTAGTTTTTTCTTGCTGCAACGCTCTTGATGTGCGAAGCAGCGCTGGCCGAGGTAGGGTACGTCAAGTTTGCAGGGCTGTGTGAATTGAAAATTCGGCTGCTCCAACCGTTTATCTCGGACACAGTCCGAAGCGGGGCCATATCAAGGTCTGATTGGCACTTCAAGCGATTGGTGCATCACTGGTGTCTTATTTTTAGAAGGTGCATTTTAGAGACGGTATGGTTGTCTAGTGGTTTCTAAGAACCCCAGGATGCATTGCAATTTCTTACCCGAGTGCAACCATGTGGCTGCAGTTCAGTAATTATTCTTCGCTCTCTCAGCAGCATCAACCATACATGTTTATTACGAAAGAAATGCCAAAATGTTGAGCTTCGTGAAAGCTGCAGGGTTGTTGCATTTGAGGCGGTCTTTATTGTAGAAAGAGCTGATGGCAGTGTTCTGTGCACGTTAATGTGAGAAAAGAATTTTAGCTCATACGTATGCTACATTTGTTTTTGTGTACTTTTACAGACCACCCATATTTTGTGGGCGTTCAGTTCCATCCAGAGTACATCAGTCGGCCGCTAAAGCCATCCCCGCCATACATGGGGCTTATCTTGGCTTCATGTGGCCGACTCAATGGCTTTCTTCATCGTGGGTGTCGCTTGTCACCACGACAGCTGAGTGACATTGGCACCTCGTCCGAGGATGAAGCTCCCGAGGCTGTTCCTGCCGTTGCTGAACCAGCCTCTTCAACGTTGCACGCTCGGGTATTGTAATTTGCCATTTTATTGTCTTTGCTGGATATTTCTTTTTGTCATGTGCTGCCTTTTCACCTCGACCAAAATACTGTCTACATTAGGGCAAAGGCCACGCTTTTGTGACAGCTGCTCATCCCAACTTGGCTGCCAAAAATTGTAGAAGGGAGCAAAGAAAGGTTGTTTCACATGTGTGTGCTTTTTCCCATGTGGCACATTCCATTGGCAGCAACCAGGTTGTGACAGCTGCCTGCAAGGCACAGTGCGACAGTGCTAGTGGCCTAGAGCCACTCTCACTCTTATTATCAGTGTACCTTATTATCAGCCCTTGCTCTTCTGTGTAACGAGCTCACTGACAGAGTTCAACTAGTTCAATTCGTTAATACATTTTCAGGCTGAAGAATACTAAAAATCAAGGCATTCCAAGGGGGGGGGGTCATTTTGGGCTCTCTCTTTTTTCTAATACTGTAGAACCCCGCTATAGTAAACGCGGATTTAGTAAAGTGAAACTGCGGTCCCATTTTGCCTTTCATAGTTGACTGTACTTTTTTATTCGGCTGTAGTGAAGATTTTTTTTCAAAGAAACGGCTATAATTAGTAAACTGCGTCTGGCCATGGCAACATACGTCTGGCCGTGGTGGAGTAATGCTTTCGCACTAAAAGTCATTCGATGCCATTCTTAGTATCTCAAAAGCAGGCACTCATTGCCCAGTCTTCCACAGAATAAATTTGCCATATTGCAGGCATTTCTTAAGTTTATTCGGCGCTATTCGATAATTCTAACTTTTGGATAATTTGAACGTTTTTTCCAGTTTCTTGAAATTTGAAATGACAAGCTTTTGCTGTATAACCTCAGCATTCTACCATTGCCAGTGCAACTTAACCACAAGTAATATTTGATTATTTTTTATGCTCATAAAAATGACATTACAGTCGAACCCGGATATATCGAACCCGCATATTTCGAATTATTGGCTATATCGAACACACAGATTACCCCCTTGAAAATACTGTGTAAAAGTATAGGACAATTGCGTAGTATATCGAATTCCATTTTCGTTGGACATTCGATATATCGAACGGCGCGCTGCGCCGCGCCCCTGGAAGGTGCGCTTTTTCCAAAGACATTCGTGTCCGGTCCTCAGAGGTAAACTTTTCGCACAGTCAGTCAGCAGGCTCCTCCTCTGCGCATGCGCAGCCGTCGCCTAGTGACGGAGACGCAGAGCCTTTCCCCCGTTCTTGCACCCCACCAGCGCGAGCTCTCTCGCTCCTCCTATACCGCCGGCATGTGCATTGGGCAAGGGCATTGGAGCTCATCGAAGAGAGTGCGCGGCATGGAGACGCGGCGACGTTTCCAAGCCACGCTTCCTGGGAAACGGGGGAGAGAGAGAGTGAAGGGTCGGCACGGTCGCTCGTGGGCCAGGGGAGACGAGAGAGCCAGAGAGGGCTCAAAAAACGAACATAGTGCCTTCGACGGCATATTCCGCCGAATTTTTTCCCCGCTCTCTTCTTTCTTTTCCCTTTGTCGTTCCTTTGCAGCCCCGTTGACTGTCGCTCAAACAGGCTTCGCTCGGACTGCTCCATCTGCACATCGTGCGTGTTGTTGTGCGTACCTATGTTTCAACGTGCTGTGTGTAGCGTGTGTGATTGCAGTCATCTGGTGAGCTATGGCATCCGCGGACATAAAAAAGAGGAAGAATCTGGACTTTGCAAGAAAGCTTGAAGTAATCCGGTGTGTCGAGAATGGAGAAAAGAAGTCCTCCGTGGCAGACGCATTCGGCATTCCGCGGAGTACTTTAAGTACGTTGTTAAAAAACAAGCAGGACAGAAAGTCGCTCAGGAGCGTGTCGTGTGCGCCCTGCTGCTTTTGACAAAGTGGAGAAGGCACTCTACACGTGGTTTCTTGAAATCCGAGCGAAAAATATTCCCGTGGATGGCCCGACCTTAATCGAAAAGGCCAAATGGTTTGCTACGGCTCTTGGCGAAGAGAACTTTTGCGGTGGCACTGGATGGCTGCAACGGTTTAAAAACCGCCACGGCATTGTAGGAAAGGCCATTTCAGGCGAAAGTGGGGCTGTCAGCAGCCAGGAGATGCAGCAGTGGCTTTCTGAGGAGTGGTCAAAGATCACAGAAGTTTTCGCCTGCAGAAATCTTCAATGCAGACGAAACTGGTCTCTTTTGGCAAATGTTGCCGAATAAGACACTCGCTCTTCGTGGAACCACATGCCACAATGGTAAAATGAGCAAAGTGCGTGTGTCGGTGCTGCTTGCAGCCAACATGGACGGCTCGTGCAAGCTACGGCCATTCGTGATCGGGAAGAGCAAGTCACCGCGCTGCTTCAAGAACTGTAAACAGCTTCCCATCCGCTATGGCTGTAATAGGAAGGCCTGGATGACACGTCAACTTTTTGTTGAATGGCTGCAGGCTTGGGACGCTGAGTTGGGCAAGTCGTGCCACCGAGTTTGCCTTCTGGTAGACAACTGTTCGGCCCATCAAACAACTTGCAAGCTGCAGCACATCGAATTGAAGTTTCTCCCGCCGAACACCACAGCGAGACTGCAGCCCCTCGACCAGGGTATCATAAAGGCATTCAAGGTAGGCTATCGGAAGCGACTTATTCAACGGCTCCTCATAAACCTCCGCATGGGAACCGATCTCAAGATTGACCTACTTGGCGCGATCCAGATGATTACCGGCGCTTGGGGCGACGTGAAGCAGGCCACAGTAGCCAACTGTTTTGGCAAGGCAGGCCTTGAAGTGGCCAGAGATGAATGTTTGGAAGCTTTAGATGACGATGAGTGCTTGGAGGACGCGTTCCGCGACTTGTCCAATTTTTCCGGCACCGTCCCGCCCGAAGTTACTGTTGATGACTTCATTAACGCTGACAGCGAAGTTCAAGCGGTAGCTGACCTCGCTGATGAGGACCTTGTGGCCGGAATAGCTGGCGTTCAAGACAGCGATTCCAGCGACAACGAGGGCAACTGTGTTTTCGAAGAAACGCGTCCGTGCACAGCCACTGAACTGGCGTCAGCGTTCAGCCTGATTCTGCGCTGTTGCGGCGAAATGGAAGGCACTGGGCTCTCGCACCTAGACAGTCTCGAGAAGATTGGAACTAGTGTTTTAAACTTCATTTCCCAGAGTAAAAAAGCAGCCCAAAATTAGTGATTTTTTTTCCGTGAAATAAAGCGCTTTCATATTGTGTGCACATGCTATGTGATTCGCGGCTGTTCCAGTTGGTAAGCCACAATTTTTTATGATCGCGAGTGCTTTTTTGGCCTATATCTGTATATCGAATTTTCGCTATATCGAACTATTTTCCGATCCCCGTCGAATTCGATATATCCGGGTTCGACTGTAATATCAATGGCTTTGATTCAGCACGACTGTCTTATCCAAGTAACCGAAGATTTTCTGAACAAAATCACCTGCTTTTACCAAAGATCCACTCTAATTATGGATAACAGACAGTTTATTTTTCTGCCATCTCATTTATGGAATTCGTTGCCCACAATTGTCAAATCATATCTCACACAACTGTCTTTTCAGCACTCCTTGAAAGATCGTTCCTTGTCCACTCATACAATTTCTAATGCCGTATTTACTAAATTCTAATGCGCCCTCGATTGTAACGTGCAGCCGTTTCCTCTCGCTTCGGAAAAAAAAAAAACAATTCAATGGCTTCGATTGTAACACGCATCACATTTTTTCTTTGTTTTATAAAAATTAATCTTCTTCACAATGTGGAGCGACCAACCTTAATTGTAACCTCTGTAAAGTCACGAAGTGCCGCAGGTTTCCTATCGCTGTCAACATCCCAAAGCATTTCATCCTTGGAGCCGTTTATAGCATTTGAAATTGCGCACTTTTGAAGGCCTTGTTGACCATCGCAGATGAAATCGTGCACCGCGCAGCTTTCACCATTCTCGCAAACTCCTGCAGCGAGGCACTGGAAACCGGCCCTTCTTCGGCTCGTTGCTGCTTTTCCAAATCAACTTGCTGGCGAAAATCCTGTTTCTGTTTCCGGCAATCACACTCTCAAGTTTCAGGGACAAAAAATGTATGTGAGTCAGCCCGATTGCCACTTGCCTCTTGCCAGCAAGATCACCTTTTTTTTTTTTCAACCCACCGTTTTAGTGAATTCGGCGGGGCTGAAGTCCAGGTCCAAGCCTTGCTGATGGGACACTTCAAAGGCTCGTGAAACCTATCGGTATCCACGACTGTGGTAGGCGATATGGAGATATATTGGTGCGCGAAAGATACCAAGCCACCTTTTTGTGATGCCGATGACAGTAGGGTGTTACTGGCGTAGTTTCATTTTTGTTCTCAATTGTAATGGGCATGTCAACTTTAGATGAATTTTTCCGGAAAAAAGGTGCGCATTAGAATGAGTAAATATGGTAGTTAGATTTTTGGACTTCTTTCTTTTTTTAAATTAAAAGTTTTGTTCTAGTGTGCTTCTTCATTTTGTTTTCTTTTAGTGATATAATTACTATGTATCTTACGTCAATACTTTATTGATCTTTTTGGCCTTTTTCATTGTTTCCCTTTTGCATTATTTGCTTGGTACAGATGTTTGCTTTGTAACTGTAATGTGTCGAGGTTCTTTCACACTATAGTTTGTATAATTACTGTGCTTTTTCTATACAAACCTGTGTTTTTTTGCTTGCTTCCACTATATTTTTACTATGCTGTCTAACTTTAAATTACAGTAGCAGCTCGTTCATTCGATCCATGTTAATTCGGAAATCTGGGTAATTTGAACTGTTGGCTCTGTGTATGGTGTCTGTGGCGTCGTACGTACGTTAATCCGGACGCTACGGGTCTCGCATCGGCTAATTCAAACGGGTTCCTGAAGGGAAGACGTGTCTAGGTGTGACCGACGCAGCAAGAAATAATTGAAATAGACATACTCAGAACCTGAATACCATGCTGCAGAGTCTTTCATGCACCTCCGACAACAACGTGCTATGGCAGGCTTGCTGACGAACAGACGGACGGCCAGTTCTCCTAGAACAGTCTGAGCACTTAGTTTCAGTTTCGCTTTTCTGAGCTTCGCACCGGCTTGCATCGACAGCGGCTCAACCAGCCAGCATCACCCAGCCAACCGACATTACGGACGCTGATTGGCGCATCACTGATGTTTTCTTCCCTCCCCCCCTCACCCCACCCTTTTATTTTTTTCTCCATGCTTCAGCACCGTTGAGCACTTTCGTTGCTTCTGTCCGCGTGTTCCTGTTTTTCCACTGCGCGGAAACTGCGTGCTCGTCATTTGTAGTCACTGTTCTTGCAGTGAAGCCTCCTCGCACGCAATGTCGCGGTTTGGTAGAGCACCACTGTGTCGCACTGTGATGGATGCCAGGGAGGTCCTTACGATTTTGATGCAGGTCTGGTTCGACGCTTCCAACAATATGCACGCAATAAAGCATTGATGGAAACAGGAAATATAGTTACTGCTGTGCCGATCCTATCTCAAAAGCAAGCATCCATGACTAAATAAATCTTTCACTAAATAAATTAGGCATGATTCGTGAGCATGGAGGTGTGCGCTGTGCATGAATTAGTTTTTGAGCCAGTCTCAGTTAAGCCATTCAGATTATGGTGAAATGCTGGGTTTCAAATCACTCACAAATGTTCCGATTTTTGTCTACAGTAAAATATAATGCGTGTCTGAGAGGGACATATGGTGTTTGCATAGCTATTCGTGCCCTAGTTCGTTCGTATATTTTCGGTTGAAGTTTTGGCTTTAACCTCTTGTAACTTTTGCTTTTAGTTATTAAAAATAGGGGTGGTGTTATATTCGAAATTTTGAATCCGAGGAACTGGTATTAGAGAGTTTACGAACGGTCAAAAATTGCCGAACATTCATACATCTGTTGCAAAACCATAATATCTGGTCACATTACCTGCAAATCAAGTTTAAAGGGTACAAAGGTGTCTTCTCTGCGTTCTTCATCATCTTTTATCGCGTGGACCAGTCGCATTCGGACGCTGCTGGCTTGGACCTCGTGCAAAATTCCTCGTAGCACACGTGATGAGAACAAGATGGCCGACCGCCTGCTTCAAACAATCGCAATGCGAAATAGCACGGTTTTTAAGGGGACGGGTAATCCCTATACCTCCCATGTATTATAGCCCATATCTGTGCCCCCCTTTTCTCAGTCTCTGCTAGGGTTAAGCCTTCTCATTGGTATCATTGTAATTGGCTCTCTGTGTGCTCTATTCTGAACCGGAAATATAGCTCAATAAAAATTAGTTTTCTTTAGTTCCTGCTTTCAATGGAACCTCCCAATTTTCAAGCCGAAATCGACAATAAACATCCTGTGAAACAAAACTCTGTTTGAATTTCCATAATTCTAGTTCAGTAAACTTTCCCTTATACGTATTTTTTTGGTAGTGAGAGAAAATGGTGTTTATAGCAGCTGTGGTTCTGGGGAAAAAGGCTCAAATGTTGAAAAAATTGGTATTCTAAGATAATTGGCTTTGAAGTGACAAAAAGAGCATTACAAAATTGCGTTCAACAAATGCATGTTGATGATTGCACGTTGAGGATTTCAATGGCCGCTGGCGAGGTAGTCATCTGCACAATCGTTACTTCTCTTGCTTGTTTGCTGCCCCTCTTTCCAAACAACTTTTGCAATCATCTGTGTATCCCTTTATGCAAAGTTAAATTGTCGCAGTCGGCCTTAAACAGCCAGTTCACCACGTATCATACTGGTGAACAACAATTGATAGGAAATGTCTGCTCGGGCAAAGCTTCAGTCATTAAAATTAAGCAGAGCATTCATCCTGAACATTTTAAGCGTCTAATGACCAATAAGCACATCCTTCCCAGCAAGCTCGCAAACTAAATTATGGAAGACTCATCTGTGTTTTGTGCCTTCCAATGGAGGCATTTCCTTTTCTTCCTCAACCAGTGCATAGTCATGGTAAGTAGGTCACCTTCAGCTCGTCCGTATGTTGTGCCGAGAGACATTGTGCTCTGTGTCGGGCAACGTTGCCGGAATTCCACAGCATGAAGGCAAATGTAGGCTCATGACCGCATAATCAGTGCTTCGAATAACACTTTTTCGGTGTTAGTCATTTCAATAACTGTCAAAAGTCGAGCCCCAGAGCCAAAAAGAAAGCATCATAGCTTGTGAAATCGTAATGCGAGAGTAAACAATGCGCTTCAGGCAAATCCCTCGCCGTCTGGAGCTTCATTTAGCTAAAAAAATGATGGGAAGATTTTTACTGTTGCCAGACAAGCGCTAACCCTCCAAATTTGGAGAAATTCACTGCATATTTTCTTTTTTCCTTTTTTTCAACACAGGAGACCTACACACCAGACTTGGGTGCAAAACAGGTCATGATTGGTCACCACTCAGGTTTTGAAAAATGTAATTTTTTGTAGTAAAAAAATTGTTCGCACGCCAGTGAGAAATTCTATCTTGTTCAGAAAAAAAGCTGAGATTTCATATTGTCGAAAAACAGGGAACTGATTTAAAAAAAAAAAAATTGCCTACCCTGTTTCCAGTGCTTAAAGTCTGGTTCCATCAATGGGAGGTCTCCAGTGATTCAAGCACAGGTGAAGAGTGAAATAAAGAGGGGATGGGGAGAGAGAAGCAGCTGACTGCCTGTTTTACATATCATTTTATACAAAGGGGAGATATCATTTTTAAAGGTTGTTGTTGGCTCAGTTTATGTTGCAGACCTGAAACAAACTATCCCCAAGCTCTGCCAGTGTGCTCGTTGTTGTGTAGCCCTTTAGCTGAGCCGCCATCTCTGGACTGACTCGTGGTGTGAGGGCACGGGTTTCAGTTTTTCTTCCACTGTGTAGTGCTGCCAACTATGTATTTTTATCCTTCCCTGAATTTAGAAAAAGTGTTAATGATTCTTACTAACAATCAGCAAAATTTTCTTAACAATAGAGAATATATGTTTCAACTACTACTGACAAGAAAAATAAAAATGGTTGCTTGCTTCGGATTCATGTCGTCCCCACATTCTAGCACGAGGGGGGGGGGGGGGGGGGGGGGGGGGGTTCTCAGACCGCTAGTCAATATTGGGGAGGGTCTGAGGCGAACCGAATTTGTTTAAGAGAGAGAGAGAGAGGGGGTTTATTGATGGGAAAGGAAGAGAGGTTGGCCTGAAAAATTAATACCTGGCCTGCTACTCTGCACACGGGAAGAGGAGAAAAAAGGGTCACGATGGGGGATGATGATAGGAGGAGGCAGGTGAAAATGCACAAAAAAACAAGGCACACTTTCTAACATCACAAACGCGAGGCAAGGCCCGTGTTGCTTAAAAAGCATGAGAGTGCTCGCGTTGCCTGTACAGTTTTCTAACTATCTGGCCAAGTGCCGAGGATCAAATCCTCCGAGAGGGACCTTGTGTCATCAAATTTGTTCGACAAATTTGGTCGAATTTGTTTGACTCTTCCGTTATGTGTTGCATACCTAATGCCCTTACCAATGGTGCTCATCCTGTCGCCTTTGCAGCTCTTCCAGCGTGAGTTCGGCGATCTTTGTTTTGATTTTTTCTGACAGACTGGCCACATTCAGGTATATGTGAACGGCACTGCAAGATATAGTCGAAATTCTCTATTCAAACCTGGATTCCATGCTACATAGTCGCTCGCGCACCTCTGACGTGCGCATGACAGCAGGCATGACGACGAACAGGCGGCCCTGTATCTGGGAACACTTTGATTGCTTACTTTCGGTTTCGCTACTTTGAGCTTCATGCCAGACTGCAGTGGTGGCGTCTCGACCAGCCAGCATAAGCCAGGCAACCCTGCATAGCTGGCGCATCGTTTGGGATGTTGATTGGCGTGTCAATGGTGTTTTCTCCCTCTCTATCCTTTTCTTCCCTCGTTGCTTCGGCACTGTTCTCTCTGCTTGCGTTCGCGTGGTTTCATGTTTTCATTGCACTGGGACTGCGCGCTCGTCAATGTGCTGTTTGCTGTTCGAGTGGTGAAGCCTTCTCGCACACGACGGTGCTGCTTGTGATGGGCGTGACGTAGTGGTGGTGTTCCACCGTGTCGCACTGTGAGGGGTGCGGGAGGCCCTTGCGAATTTGGCACAGTTTTAATTCAATGCTCCCGGCAGTATGCATGCAGTAAACCATTGATGGAAATGTGAAAAACAGTCATTGCCACGCTGTTATTATCTTAAAGGCAGGCAACAATTGCCCGTTCTTTCACCAAAATAATATACTGTGGTGCCGTTAATTCTTGACAGTTCTTTCGGTGTCATTCGAAGATTAGAACATTTTTTGCCGGTCCCTTGAAGTTCAAATTAAGAGCTTTAACTGCATCTCTGTAGCCATTTCAAGGTGCTCTGAAGTTTGTTTTTCATTGCTCCAAAAATTGCACCAAATCACGAGTTGGCGTTAGCATCATTGATAGCAAATAGTGCCATGGTTGTGGCCAAACGTGTTGCAGTGCAGGTCTGCAAGCCGTGGGACTAGCACTGTGGTTTGTGCGCATTTCTGTACCTGTTTATTGGGTCCTGTCTTCTGTTTGCAAGTACATTGTGTGCTTTTCCTTAGTATTGTTGCTTGTTTGTGCACCTGTGAAAAAGTGAGCACAGTACAGTATTTACTGCTGCCTGTTTCCAGGCAATTCCTTTTGTTTTAGGATGAGCCTGTCTCAATTAGCAACCTGAAAAATTAAGAAGTTTTGTTTCATTTCACATTTCTTTATTCACATTAACATTGGCATGCAGGTATATTCTTAATATATCTAGAAATAAAACAATGCATAGAGTTCTCTGCCGATAGATAAAATTGTGCTTTAAAGTGCAGCGCTTGCGACAGAGACGCATAACATGTGAACACATGTAAACACTGTTATACTATCAATAGGAGTCTTTCCTCATTTGTTTCACGAATGCAGGCCCGCCTCTATTTGTGGTTGGTCAGCTTGCATGCTTAGATACGAGTGCTCTACTAATATTAACTTGCCATTCATGGCAGATGAAAGTTCAAATGGCAATAAAATGTTTCTTCTGCTGCCCTGTGTTCAGTCATGTCAGACATGCCAGACTTAGTAAGGATGCAAGAATTCCTGGAATGGTGGTAATGCACCAGGTTGTTTCATACATATGGACAGCAAAGGAAGCTCGGGAACCATTTTTGCATTTTTGTTCTGTTTGCGTGTTATTTAATACGATAAAGAATTCAGTGGGCTGAAATTTGTCCATGGTTGCTAGATTTACGGATTGTCTTAACATTTGCCTGCAACAATTGCAAAGCTACATTTGTTGTGTCAATACCCCTTTGCAGGTGCTGATGCCTGCACGGGAGTCTATCAAGCATCATGGCAATCCCCAAGGCGCCCACGGAACAACCATGATGCCAGGATTTTCGCGGAGTGAAGACTATCGCTCAATCACAACCTGCAACGATGATCCTGATCCGCCCACACTGTCCGAGGATCGCCACACGCCACCGCACTGCAATGGGAAAATCCCCAGTGGGGATGATGTTGACGAGGGCTTCAACATTGGCTGCTCGCTGACCAAGCCTAAGAGTGGTCAGCACGATTCATAGGCATTTTGAAAATAGCTGCTACAGCGATGTCTGTACAGCACTGAGTGTTGCACAACATCCTCCTCTTTGTTCATAGAGCATTGCCCATGTTCTCCACGACTACCTATTTTATTTCACAACTCTACTTAGAGCACCAGTGGTTGTACTGCATCATTGGAAAATTAAGTGCCACATATATCATGCATTTTTGAAAATTATATGCCACCTTCCATAACTTTAGTGGAAATGAAACCTTTTTATATACTGCCTGCCAGAAATGTTAGTGTTTACACCCTTGCAACAGGTATACAGTTGAGCCTCGTTATAACAAAGTTGAAGGGGCCTTCGTTATAGCCGTAGCTTCGTTATAGTCCGTGTTCAGCGAACTTCAAGAGGAATAGTCATTCCTTTGTTATATCTATGATTTCATTATAAACCGCTTTGTTATAATGAGGTTCGACTGTGTATATATATATATATACAGTGCAGTCCACTTATAACGATATTGAGAAAACCGGAAAATCCAATCGTTGTAACCGATTATTGCTCTATCTGGGGTGGCGAAAAAAATGCTGAAGTAACGCAGGTATTCCGCCATGCATTTAGCTATTACCCCATATGAAGCCGCCGCCGCCGCCCGCGCTCCTTTCAAGGGCGCACAGCGTCTTGGCGCTCTGCCAAGGGTTCTGAGAGAGCCATCCCCACCCCTTCTGGAGCTCCTATCAAAAGATAACGCGCTTAGATGTTATCCGCACACAGCATATTGGCGCGCTGCCAAGGTCTGCGCTGCGGATAGTGCGAAACATGGAATGCGCCAAGCAAAGCTAAGGCTTTAGAAAAAAAGTAAATTCTCAACCATGTCAGCGACAATAGTGGTGGTGGTGAAGGGGGGGGTGTACTCAGTTCACAAACGCACAAACGAGTGGAAACTGTATGTGTGAGGCAGCTTTGCGTGGCAGCGGCCAAGCAAGCTCCTCCCTCCTACGATTGTTACTACGATAGCAATAGCGCTTGGTTCCCAAGGCTGTAGGCAACGCTCCTTCATGGATTTCGTCACACGGGTCCGTTTGTGGAGTTTTTACGTCGTTCGCTTAAAAGTATTTTATTTTTATCAAACTTGCAGACAAAATTTGGTGGTAAACACCTTCTGGGTGGCCAGAATCCTATCGTTGTATCCATTATTTCTCTGATAATTGTATCGTTATATATACGGTTTATTTTTTTGATAGCGAAAGCTATACTGGCCATGAACTTGCGATTTCACTGTGGTGGTGCTCCGAGGGGGCACAGAGACAGACCTTGAGCCATTGCCTAGCAACCGCCGCAGCTGGGCGGACGCCGCATGCTCGTCGTGCCATCTGCCGCGACGTCACAATGTGCGCCTCACCGCAGAGCCGCTCTTACCCTTACTCGCCCTTGCGTGCTTAACCGCTAACCAACATATTCAGTGGTGGCATCTATGGGAGCCACTGAAACCCCCGCACACTCACTGAATAAAAAAAAAAAAAACCCGTGCCGAGGCTGGGAATCGAACCAGGGCCTTCGGCATTTGAGGCGGAGACGCTACCATTCCGCGACGACGGCTCAAGGTTTAATCATGAATAAAGGCGCATCAAGTGAATGCAAGGGTTTTATTTAAACTCTTCCGATCCAGATGTTGCCGCGCTTTCGCTACGTATATCCTGGCCTAACAGAGCTAGGCCATCAGTAATTTTTTACATAGGAGCAGTGGGAGAATTGATAAATCTAAACAATTTGATCGTTGTAAGCAATATATCGTTATATCTGGTATCGTCATAAGGGGATTACACTGTGTGTGTGTATATATATATATATATATATATATATGTCAGATCTCTTGTTTTTGTAATTTTGCAATGATGATCTGGCCCTTCCATTATGGTATTTTTTAAGTGGGTAAGTGCAGCCAGTGATGCTTTTCTCTTGTTTTAACTCCAGCACTTCAATCCAGCTTATGCTTTTTTATGTGTTGTGTAGACAAGTTCATGTGCAACAAAATTACACTTGCACTGCAACCCTGATGCTTAAAAGTGCAGAAAATGGTGCTGTAACTGCTAAAGGCATTGGGGTGGGTGCTCACCTTCCTGCCTGAAGTATCTCTTATTTGCTTAACCGCATAGGCAGTGCTTTTATTCAGTAAAAAAGCCAGTTAAAGGTGTGCTTATCTGATAACTCCTTTAAATTAAAATTTGGATGTAACTTAGTGTAGCCTCAATAATGTGTTCCCAGTTCATACAATTTCCTGGTTAGTACGCTCAAAATCATGAGCAACAAAAATCTACTTTTTAGTTACTCTATTTTTCTTTCGGTTGATATGTTCGCAGGTGACGGGACTTGCTGGCTACTGTATTCAAAATTTCGACAAATTCTAGTCGTAAAATACGTTTAGCGACTAACTGCACATTCGCAAATATACGAGCAGGCTGAACCTAGCATTTTTGTAAATACAGTAGGACCCCGCTATAGTAAACTCGTTTATAGTAAAAACTGATATATTGATGGGAAGCTGTGGTCCCATTTTGCCTTCCATAGACGACTGTACATTTTTTTTTTCGGTTATAGTAACATTTTTTTTTCGAAGAAATGGCTACAGTAAAGACCGTCTGGCCGTGGCGATGTACTTCCCATGGAATGATGAATTCGTGGCACTCACGAAGTCTAGGATCGCGAGGCAGATACCAAGGGCTCTCTTTGAGGTGGCTTCACAACTATGGTCAAGAGCTGCGAGGAGAAGCCAACTTATTGAAGCCCTTGAGGCAGTGTGGCAAAGCGCGCGGCGCACACGGGAAAAGTCATGGTGGCCATGAATGTAGAAAGAAAGTGGAGTGCGTCGCTGAGAAAGGAAAGCCAGTAAAAGTAGGAGGAGTAGAGAAGGGCGTGCATTTATAGCATGGCAGCTCGAAGCACAGGGAAGCAACGGCAAGAAGTGGAGTCACGGCGGCACTGTGTAGGTGGCTCTGCCGCGCTTGACTTTGTCGCGCACATTTCTTAGCTACAAGCTCTCAAATGATGCTGAAGCCACAGAAGTCGACACCGTGATCATGGGTTTTCACATGGAACCGAACTCGCTCTTTTTTTTTGTAGCCTTGTTGTATTCGTGTAAATGTGGTACTTCTACAAGATGTAAACGATGTTATTAACATGATAGCATGCGATAACTGAAAATAATTATCACATAAAGGAATGATAAGAGCAGGATGCAAGGTATTTCTGAGTGTTTTATAAACCAACACATCGTGCCTAGTAAGCAGCCAGAGAGCATAGCCAGAGCAATGTCATCACCAACAACTGATATGGTAAAGACCCTGATATAGTAAAGATTTTTGCTGTTCTGAGCTGCTTAACTATAGAGGGTTTCTACTGTATTTTTGTATGCCATGATTAATCACATTCTACTGTAGTTGAAATGTCTTGTTTAACTGCTGCACGTTGTCAGGTAGCTTGGAGAAATTGTGAACCTGTGCCATGACTGCATTATTTGCTGTATTAATGGTTTCACTCCCATTTCAAGTAAGCCTTCACTGATATTTGAAGGCAGCTGGCATTATAGAGGTGCTTTGGAAAAGAGCGTCTTGCAGGATAGTGCTCAGTGTATCAATAGTGATTGCAAATCAGAATTGCTGTAGGCATAGTGCCCATAATGAAGTCTCCAAAGGTATATCTTAGTGCGAAAGCATTACTTAACATTCCTGAAAAAGCCAATGGGTCTGTGAAGCCTCGACCTTATGACTCTTCGCCTTTGATGAAATGACTTGGATGCTGTGTGGTTAGGGGAAGGTCACATGGTATGGAAGTTTAAAAGAAACTGTCTTGGAGGCCTTACTAGCCCCATTACACGAAATTTTGTCGGAGACCGTTGTTGAGGCTGAGATAATCCCAAAGAGATGGTGTCACAAGAGCTGTCATCTAGCCCCTGAAGCGGCGAGTGTGACGATGGCATGCACAACAGATACCAAGAGCAGCCATGTCTTACCTCCCCATCCTCAAACCACCATTGCCTTCGACATGCCAGTTTCTCGCACGGCATAACTGGCGGACCTCCATGTAGTGCCAGTTTTAACGACTACTTTCGCACCAAAATTGTGTTGCAACTGTTTGTCGCACAGCCTTCCAGGTGGCGCCATACAATTTCCTAGTGTATACAGCTTACAGTGGTAGTCAGGAAGGAGGCTAGCTTGCGACAGAGATTTTTTGAACCGACTGTGCACCTTCAGTCCTATGCCTTCCGAGACTCATTACACCAGTGTCTATGGAGACGTGAGACAGTTACTGTGCCATTTCCTTTCCTCAAAAAACAATTTTCATGTGTCGCGCGCAAGGTAAGGTTTGCACATATCATACATCTGCTAGTCAAGTTTGAGGCTAGCTCTCAACAGGTATTCGAACCGAATGTCCGATAGTTTCACTTGGACCTTTGTGGGTTCAGCGCTTGTAGGTGCATTTTCGTTCCATTTCTCGGTGCACAACCTGCGTCGAGGTCAAACCGTCATGATGACACACTAATGCTTTTGCATTTACACCATGTAAGCAGTCTTAAATGCCCTTATGTTCAGTGTGGGCAGTAGTTTTACTGTTTATTGTCACATATAACTCGTTCCCGAATATGCCCCCCTCCCCTCCAGTTGCAAACCTTGACGACCAAAAAAAAGTTGAGTTCAATTATAAGTCGATGCTTCCATCCCCACTGCTCTGTCTAACGAAAGCAGGGTGATGTATGTCTACAGTGCACTTCTTATGTAGTTTCCTGTGGGATGATGTCGCGGTGTGCATGCAGCCGGAAGCAATAGATGTGTGCCAATGGAAATACAAAGCAAATGAAGGTTGAAGGAGTTAAAACATTGCACTTCCCTACCTTCCGCACTCCTGTGCACCCTGGCTGACGAGCCTGTTAAGCAGCAAACCTAACTGCCAACAAATCTATAGTTTTGAATTCCAGTGCAACAGGCTTTGGAGGTTACCAGGAGTTTGCTCTCGTGCTACCTAGCGCTCATCAAGAAAAGTGACGGCGAGTGTGAGCAAGCCGGGTAAACTACTGCTTTACAAGCTTTCATTAGCAGTACCGGCTTGTAGCGGTACCAAAAAATTGGTGGTGGTTTAGCTCTGGTTAACCTGGAGTGACGCGATAGCTAGAGCTGGCCCGAGTGGAACTTTGTCACATGACCAACAACGTGACGAACCACGTGATCAGCCACGTCACCGCGCCGCCGGCAGATGCTTTGCACCACGTGACAGCGTGGCAGCGCCGCCACGGGGTGGTAGCGCTGCCACGCTGAAGGCTTGAAATGCTGCTGTAATGTAGCTATTGCTACAAAAATTTACACCTTTTTTTGTTTTTACCTCTGGAGCCGCATGCGCCCTGGGTAATGGGAAGCTGCATAAGGCGGGTATCCCCAGCTCGGCTGAAGCTACTTTAGATCCCACAAATAAGTCTGCTCTGTGTAGTACGCCGAGACCCCAACTTTTCTAACTTATATGTGGCGATATAGGGTGAATACTGGAATGTAAAATAAACATGTTTGACTATCTTCATGTGTGAAGGGAAGTGGTTAGCTGAAGGAATTGTTCGTGCGAGCAAATCTTCCTCTTAAGTTTTGAGGTAGCAGGCATTGCCACTACCAAGTGTTGAAAAATATGACTTTAACGGCTTTTTAATGTTTTTGAATGTTATTTGTACTTTTGTAGTGAACAGCCGCTCGAATGTTCACAGTGTTGTGTTTGTGTCTAATGATGTTTTGCAACTTGTGCATGTTTTCTGAGACTGCTTTTATCTTTTTTGGTACTGTCTTGTAAAGTCTGATGGCTGCAAATGGGCAAGTGCAGCAGTAGTCTGTGCCTTCAGAGTTTTATTTGTCAATATAGGCCAGTGATTGTAACGGTATTTTTCAACTTCTCTACATCTCTGCTTTTCTGCAGAAAAATCTGCTCAGCAGCGCCATTTCCACTATAGCGTTATGAAAGGTAAGCGTCACAGTAACTCATGAGAATTGTCCTCAACGTCCCTTCTGAATTATGTCTATTCCTGATCATATTTGACTTGGTGGTGCAAACATTCTTTTTTTACATCTGTATTAATATGCTATAATGTATATGATTTCTTTGCATCATTAAGAAAAGGCGGCAATGATGTTCTTTGCCTTTTGTTTACCTGCACCTTATTTCTTGAAGTTTGAGCTGTTTCTAGTTGTAAACATTGGCTCCTGTCACATGCACGTAATGAATGACATTCTTATATTCATTTCGGGTTGCAAAAGTGTGCAAAGAAAATTAACTTTGGGAAGAACATGTGGTGCTTTCAGTGCTTATTAAAAGCTCATTGTGTGCCAATATGTTTACTTTACTGAACAAACTTGGCATATTTGCTGTTATCTTTGTATCTTGCAGGGTTGACATTGTATGGGACTGGCTGTTCAGGCTCGGAAATAGATAGTGATGTTCTTAGACCAGCGTCTCGTGAGAACACTGCTGGTAAATAAGCAAGCCAAGGTCCTCTCCCATTTTCAGTGTTCAGTCCATCTTATATGAGACGTACATTTTATGAAACACTGTGGACAGCATTAGAGATGAAGATCTCGTGAATAAGGCACAGTTTCGGTGTGTCTTACGGACAGTATCTGAAGTGTTGTGAGTATTTCAGAATTGTATTATTAGGCTGTGCACTCTGTACTAAAGCACAAATAAAAAGTTAATGCATTCAGTTATGTATTGTGTAGCTTTGTTTTATTCTGGAAATACAAGGTTGAAGGACACATTACAACGTAAGTATATGAATGCCACTACCCAGGCATTCAATACACTCGTGCCAAGAAGTATGTATGCGGTAGAGTCTTGATGGTAAGATCATGGCTAACAGGAATTTTTCAAGATACTAACTCGTAGAATTCCCTGGCTCAAGTTCATTGCATACAATGGGCAGAATTTTGGATGTTCTGGACGGCCTTCCATGCCACTATGGGTGATACGAATGCAGGAGCCACGATCATACCTGTGTGCTCCAAGTGCTACTCTCAAGTGAGAAAATCCTGTCAGCCGTAAAAAATTGTGTGAATGCACTTCCTGTGCTTGTGCCTACGAATTTTGTTCATTTTTGAATGATAGAAATCTTTTTCACTCCGCCACGGGATTTATATCAATATTTTATTGTGTATAGCCTGCGTTTGGTAGTCAACAATCTGGAACTCTCTTTGATTTTGCATATAGTGAAAGGGCATGCCCCTTGCAATAAGTTCCAATTTAATGAGTTCGGAACACTTGCATATAATGGAAAAGACATACAGTGCAAGTTGGAAGCAACTGCCTCTGACAGTACGTGCATTCTGTCAAAGCTTTTTCTTTATTTGCTACCTTTTCATTTGCTTCAGGCGAAAATAGCTTGAAACAGTCCAGTCTGACAGTAGGCTTAAGTTTTGGTCCCATCGTTCAAATTGTACAACTGGACTTTTTCTCAAAAATTTAGTTGGAGCATAACCCAATGCCAGGCAGACATTTGTGAGTTGTATGCAATAACTGCTTTTGGAGTGATGCTTGGCTTGCCATGCAGCAGCAAGTTTAGCTGAGAGGGAAAAATTATGGGATGATCTGATATCTGATGCGACAATTGCGCAAAAGCAGTTGGATTTAACCTTGATGATTACTTTGATGCTTTTACTCTAAGCCGAGGCTTCATGCACGGGACAGAATTTTTCTGGAGGGTGAAGTTGGGCGGAGGTGCTTTGAGGATTGCGTTGGGTGAGCGGGCAGTGCCCTAGCTGGGGGGTGGGTGGTGGTTCTGGAGGCAGCTGGCTTCTCCACTCTGTCTTTGAATTGGATTTCACTGTCTCTTTTTTGTTTCATTGCTATGTGGGCTTCCAGTGAGTGGAGGCCTTGTGGAAATAGGTGGGTTGGTGTTGGGTGGTGCTTCTGGTGGTCGAAGGTGGGCGGGGTTGGGGTGGGACAGTGTATCCAAGATAGCAGTGGGTAGGTGGGTGGGCAGATTTTTAGCTAGGGTGCAGTAAGGAGTGGCTGGTGGGTGGTGCTTTATGAGGGTGTGGGCTCCTCCCTAGGTCTGTGTAGCAGAACTGGCGATCATACGATGGGATGTGATGCGATGAATCTACGTCAAACCTGGATATAACGAAATTGAAAAAAGTTCGCAATTTTTCGTTACATGCAGTTTTGGGTTAAGACTGGTAAGGATTATGCCAAAACGAAATAAAAATTCGACAGATATCAATTCAAGTGAACTCGCCATTCAAAGAATTTATTTAATAGAGAAAAACTGCGTAATTTTCGCTTGCTGTTTTTGCCCGATCGAAGCCACTACTCGGCGCTCCAAGGAAACTAAGGCATCCATGGCTGCTTCATCGTCCTGCGAGCCGACGAAATGGCGCAGAACGTCCACCGCGTCCATCAGTTCCCTCGCGGTGGGAACAGCACAAAACGTATCAGGCTCTGACGAACCGTCACCTTCAAGGCTATCTTTAACGGTTTCGACAAGTGCCGCATCAGTCATCTCTTCCGTAGCCACGGCGCCGTTGTCCACGAACAAAAAGTTGCACAGCTCGACACCGTCGGGCACCCCACCGTTCATGCGTAGTTCATCCCACGCTTCTGCGACCTCGGGTGGGCTTGAAGGTTCGTCTTCAGTGACTGTAGCTTGAATGGCCTTATTTACCTGAGCCTTGGCGAAGCAATTGGTGATCACTTGTGATCCGACCTCTTGCCACGACGCAGCAAGCATTTCGATTGCTTGGTAGATATCCACTTTTGTTGGCCATTCAAGGCGGATGTCCAGGAGCATCTTCTGTATCAATCGACGCCGGTAACAGTATTTAAAGCTGTTAATAACCCATTTGTCTAAGGGCTGTACCAGAGAAGTGCAGTTAGGTGGCAAATGCTGCAGCTCGACCTTAGAAAGCTGTAGGCCTTCCACATGGTGCGCGTAGCAGTTGTCAAGCAGCAAACAAATGCTGCGAACTTGTCGCTTGACATCTTGGTTGAGCTCCTTCAGCCAGTCGTAAAAAATTGCCCGCGACATCCAAGCTTTGGAGTTTGCCACATATTTTACTGGCATCCGCCCTGTTCCTTTAAAACATCCGGATCGGGCATTGCGGAAAATAACAAACAGGATTCGCTTGTCGCTGGCATCAGTGTTGGCGCAAAGCAAAACCGTCACGCGGAGTTTAATTTGCTTTCCACCGCGGCAGTCTTCTCCTTTCAGTGAGAACGTGCGGCTCGGTAACATTTAAAAAAACAGGGCCGTCTCATCAGCATTATAAATGTCGGCAGCTTCATAGTGGCTGAAAATGCCGGGAAGCTTCTTGGCCACCCACGAGGCAGCAGCATCGCTGTCTGCGGAGGCAGACTCGCCAGATACCACTTTTCCGACGACACCGTGCCGGCTTTTAAATCCTTGTAGCCAGCTGTTACTCGCTTTGAAGTCGTCGTGGCCCAGGATACAAGCAAAATCTATGGCTTTCTGCTGCAAAATCGCGCCACTTATGGGCACGTTTTGTGCTCGTCTGTCCAAAAACCATGCAAACACGGCGTTGTCCACATCAGCATACGTCGACGTCTTCAGTCTTTTCTTCTGGGCGCTTGTGCCCGACTCCATCGCACTGCGGATGCTTTGTTCTGCAGCAAGAATGGTTGACAGGGAGCTGGCTGGTATATTGAAGCGGGCAGCGACATCCTTCTTTTTTTCGCCGGCGGTAACCGCATTCAAAATCGAGAGCTTATCTTCAAGCAACAAAACTTTGCGTTTCCTCACAGCAGAACTCATCGTAACGAACCGACACCGTAAACACACACCAACACACACACGTCAACACGCTGACGAAGAAGGCTTACCATAACTGCGCCGCAACACCACGAAAAATTTGTCATAGTAGTGCCACCTAGTGTCAAGCTACAAAATGAAAGCTTAAAAGTTGCTACGCTTGCCACGGAGCGGCGATAGCGGCGCTCAACATCATCATCATCACTGAGGTCTGCTTGTTTGCTGCGATTGCAAGCGTTCTGCTCGCGGTCTACTTTACCTTTTAATATAAAAACTTACTTAAACAATATTCATTAAAGTTGCGCACTGCCCGGTCAAATTTCGGGCAAAACATTACAAGATACAGCTCGATGATCAGAGCCACGGATTCGTTACATCAAGGTCAACTGCCGCAACGAGTTCGTTACATGGAGGTCGCCTATACATGGGCTTCAATGGGGGATGTGCTGGGGAATTGAAAAATTTCGTAAAATCCAGGAATTCGTTACATAGAGGTTCGTTACATAGAGGTTCAACTGTATTAGCAGCATTGGTTGTTCATTTTACTTTTACATGATCGGCTGCCCGTGTGCCTTTTAATTTGATTTCGAGGTCGCTTTTTCATTCCGTTGTGTAGACTTCTTGAGGGTGGAGGTGGGTGAAGCTTTATGGAGGGTGGAGGCTCTTAGGTGGCAGGAAATGCACTTATACAGGTGGGTGCTTCTGGAGGGTGGCACCATGCACACACACACACACCAGAGAAGAGATGGACGGAGTTTTGTGGTGTCTTCGACTGGACGCCTTAGAGTGCACTGACATGAGTCCTCCTGTTTGGCTGGTCGATACCAAGCGCTATTTTTGTATTCGGCTGGTTCTTTTGGAGTGCTGGCCTCCAGCGCAGAGCGCTTTCACATGCTCCGAAAAAAAATTAATGTCAATTAGCCCAGCTAATATACACAAAGCGAAAGCGAGGTCTCCACTGACCCATGGAGCCGGTTGTGCGCCTTAACATTTGTGAAAATGGTCTTTGTAAAGTTGTCAATGCCAATGAACTCTATGAACACTGTCGGCTAAATTGTGATGTTTGGTTTTTGAGGAAAGGAAATGGCACAGTAATAATAATAATAATTGGTTTTTGGGGAAAGGAAATGGTGCAGTATCTGTCTCATATATCTGTGGACCCCCCCCCCCCACCCGCCCGTAAAGAAAGGGATAAAGGAGGGAGTGAAAGAGGAAAGGAAGAGGTGCCGTAGTGGAGGGCTCCAGAATATCGACCACCTGGGGATCTTTAAGGTCAGTGCGCACAGCACAGGAAACTGAAAATTGAAAGTTGCATTTTGAGGAAAGGCGCTGCTCGATGCTACTAGTGGCGCATGCGCAGTTGTGACTATGGAGCGAGAGAGAAAAATGTGCCGTATGTCCTCACTCCTCCTCGCGCATGCGCAGCACGGCTCTCCAGGAATCGCGAAACTGCTCAACCTGCGGCCAGCAAAGCTTTCGCTGTAAAAGCCAGAGCGACCGGGTGCTTTGGGTCACGTGAGTACATCTCACCAATCTTGTGTCGTCTGCACGCCGTTGGTACACAACGGCAGGCGCCGGTCGCCCTGTTTCAGGCGGCGAAGCGACTATATGACAAGAGTTTTGATGTTCTGCTGAAGTTCCGCATTAGCTTCAATCCAACAGAATTGATCAGTATATCGAGCCTCGAAACGTTTCTTCGCGGTTCATGGCAGCAGCTACCCAACGCAGTAATGTCGATGAGCTCACCAGTGACTTCTGCAAATAAATAAAAGGCTTAGCACGAAGCGCCTTGTACAGTGTATGTTGCGCCTGCATTTTGGACGATACTTGCGGCTACGTTTGTGCTGTGCCAATGTGACGTTGGTGTTTATCAGTGCGTGCAGCGCAAAAACCTGTGGGTGCAAGTGGAATGTCTTCGTGGTTGATAGTGGATGTCAGCTAGCGAACTTTTTTGGTGGTGACCACACTGATCAAGCTCGAATGTCACACTGAGGTACCTACCGACCAGACCCCTCGAGGCGTCTGGTCGTTCACAACGATCGTTGTGAACGAATGCACTGAGTGTGGAATATGGATGGGCTTTGACGAAAAGGTATGATGAGCAAATAAAATGCGCCGAACGTTGCTATCGCTCGGACTCAACCAAAAGGCTGTCAGGGTCTACTTCATTCATGTGACCGCTCTTCTTTCACTCCCTCCTTTACCCTTCTCTTACGGCGCGGTTCAGGTGTCCAACGATATATGAGACAGATGCTGCGCCATTTCCTTTCCCCCCAAAAAACCAATTATTATTATTATTATTAAGTATCAGAGCGAAACGCAACCTGGAAGGAGGTTCCACGGGAACCGGTTCTCCAAGCAGCAGAGCGAAACGCTACCTTGAAGGTGATCGCCACGGGAGGATACTGGAGAGTGGCTAGCAGCCTAATGCGCCACCTGCCAATAATAATTGGTTTTTTGTGGAAAGGAAAATGGCGCAGTATCGGTCTCCTATATCGTTGGACACCTCAACCGCGCCGTAAGGGAACGGATAAGGGAGGGAGTGAAAGAAAGGAAGAAGGAGGTGCCGTAGTGGAGGGCTCCGGAATAATTTCGACCACCTGGGGATCTTTAACGTGCACTGACATCGCACAGCACACGAGCGCCTTAGCGTTTTTCCTCCATAAAAACGCAGCCGCCGCGGTCGGGTTCGAACCCGGGAACTCCTGATCCGCCACCTGCCAGCCGTGATGATTTTTTTAATTGGTTTTTGGGGAAAGGAAATGGCGCAGTATCTGTCTCATATATCGTTGGACACCTGAACCATGCCGTAAGGGAAGGGATAAAGGAGGGAGTGAAAGAAGGAAGAAGAGCTGCCGTAGTGGAGGGCTCCGGAATTTCGACCACCTGGGGATCTTTAACGTGCACTGACATCGCACAGCACACGAGCGCCTTAGCGTTTTTCCTCCATAAAAACGCAACCGCCGCGGTCGGGTTCGAACCCGGGAACTCCGGATCAGTAGTCGAGCGCCCTAACCACTGAGCCACCGTGGCGGGTTGTGATGATCTGCACTTTCGCATTATCGGCTATTCTAATCGTCTCAATTGTTTAGGGAAGGAGGGCCATGCTGCCAACGCAGCAAAAACTATTGCGCGCCCATGTCCTGGTCGAGGTCTCAAGTGGATAAGTTGAAGTTGCAGCTCGGTCACTATGGCTGTTACCAACGCGTGGGTAATGTGGACAACGGACTAGTGTGGTACAGCAGGAGGAGCGGCCTAGCTCTCCCATATTGGGGTACGGGGGAGATATGAAATTACGTTGGAGGTAGTGCGGGGATTGGGTGCGTGGCGCATGTACAGGTCCAATATGTGTGAGAGGAGAACCTACGACTACCGTGCAAGCCTGCGAAAGTTCTCTACGGAACCAACCCCTAAAGATACCATCTGGACTCCAGGCCATCAGGGTCTTCGAGGGAATGAGGCTGCATACGCGACTGCCCGAGCTCTCATTTTCCGGGTACCTCATATCGACTCTGATACTTCGGATGTGGGGCAACCTTTATTCCGCTTTTGTGAAATTCTGAAATACTATCACCACGAACATCAACGGTACCCATCCCTGGCAAAAAGACTTGGGAAAGCAGACGAACGCGTGCTCCTCTGACTTTTACGAATACTCTTGTATGCCCGGCTATAATGAAACATTTCAACCCTAAGGTCACTGGCCGGTGCTCGCACTGTGGGTAGGTGGCTGACACCTACAACATGGCGTGGGCCTGCCAGCAGAACACAGCTCTTTCCCGATACCACCACCCTACTCAAGAGAGCTGGGAGGCTGCCTTGCTCCTCCAGGCCCAGCGGCTGCCTTCGTCCAGAGGGCCCGGACGGCGGCTTCTACCGATGAAGAATAAATGGTTTTCACCACCACCACCTTCGCCAGGTTCTCGCCTATAGCTTGAGCATAATATCTCTGCCATTTCTTCTCACCGGGAAAAGCAAAAAGTCTGGAAGTTTTTTTTCTTTGTCACTTATGAGCAACGCTGTACTTATAGCTACTTTATACTACCGATCCACTTAATGGGACTTGACAGTGCACAGTGTGTCGTCTGATACGGCTACAGCCTGCTGAAAGTTGACGAAGAAGAGGGAAACGCGCAATGGGTGGCGTGGCGAGCTCTGTTGGCGAAGATAGCGTTGAATCTGGCACCCGGCGTTTGATCTCGGCTGGTGACGACGCGCTGCCTTCGGTCGGGGAATCCTTCGTTCCCGACAGCGACGACGACTGCTGCAGGAGGCGCTGCGATTACCATCACCACCACCACTACCCGCACTGCCAGAGCAGCTCCCTTCCGGCTGCAGTGAAGACCGAGGTCGGTATTATTTGCTCAAAGATTACAGGTATGGTGTATTAAACGAAGAATCACACGTTAGCCAGAGGTTCACAGCCTCAGGGGCATTTTCGAAGTGGTGCTGTGGTTGCGTAACACCTCGAAACTAGGTGGCCCGAGGGATGACCAAGTGCAATACTGGACTGATTTCAATCACGTGAGGGTCTTTAAAGGGACTCAATAAATGTGCGGTATGCCAGGGATGTTTAAGGTCGCTGTTTCACGAATATCCTACAGCAACAATGTTTAAATGCGTTTTGTAAAATAGCTACTTGTCAAAATTTGAATTTCAGCGACTTCGCGCCTTTGCCTCGTATTTTTTCCGCGCTCAAAGGTCTTCTCCTTTGCCGGCGTCACAAGGCCCCACCACTCGGTTGCACCGCTGGCTGTCCCCCGCTGGTGCGACGCGGCTGACTGGCCGTGTGACGTCTGAAAGAACCTAACCAATAGCCATCTCTGAACAGAAGTACGGAGGAGCTAGCATGATACTGAGGAGGGCACAAGCATGGAGTAATCGCCGTAAGCGCTCGCGCGCGGTTATGTGTTCTGTGCTGCGGGTTAGCCATGGTGTTATGAAACACAACGTAGGGATTGAGCAGCTTAAATTATTCTCGGAAGGTGTTCCAGAGCCCCTTAAATGTGTGCTAATATCGCACAACACGTCGGTTATTTTGCATTTCGCCTCCAGCTAAACACAGTACCAGGGCCAGGATTCGATCCCACTACCTTTGGCTCTGCAGTCGAATGTCATAACCACAGCGTCAGTTGCTGGTGTGGTGTGCGGCGCCCGGCGGCATATTATTCCAGTCGCCGGGTCTCCTGTTGGGAGTAGAGGTGCAGTAGATCTGGCGCACCACACGAATGTTCTAGGCGATGCCTAAAAAACGGCTTCCAAAAGCGCAGTGTGTATAGCGCATGTTCCCAACCGCCAGGAGGCCAGTGCTTCCCGACCTGCCGCTGGGTCAGGCTCGCGTCTTCTACTGTCCGTGTCTTCTCCTCCAACACCAATCGCCGTGGGCGGCCGGACGTTGCTGCCCCGACGCTGTGCCGCCGCAGTTTCGGACAAGTGTCCTGCGCTCTCCGCCAGTGGTACCGCTGCAGCATGGCGCCATCTGCAGGCACACGAAGTAAGAGTAAGGCCGTTATAGAATGTGTACCTCACTGCACGAAATGCTGTAGCTGATCCGGGGCCTGTGGTACGGGCTGCATAGATAGCTTGCACGTGACGATCTACGCGGGAGCCATGATAATGCACCACGCATAGCTTGCACCAACCATCCAAGGTGATGGTGGCGGCGGTAGGCGGACTAGACAAACGCGAGCATCTTCGCCGCCTTCCTTGTCCACCATAGTGGTGGGCACTGCGCAGTCGCTGCAAACCACAGTAAAAAAAGTCTGTAACGTTCATACACGGTGCCCATCGTCCTGGTGATCCCATTTCAGCGCTTTTGATCTTTTGGAATGCAATTCGAGCCGCACACGGCTGAGAGTTCCTGTTCTTCTAAACAAAGAGGCGATGAGTGGCTGCTGTTCGCGACTTTTACTTTTTAGCAGTGTAAATGACAGTGTAGTAACAGTGTAAAGATTTTGACGAGGCCTTATTCGTGATCGCAGCGCTACGTGCTTATAATATGTATAATGTCATAGTTCTCGCCGTTCATGAAGCAACTGGCCTGACCATCCGGCTGTCTGACGGCTGTGAAGAAATTTCGGAACTGTCTGTCACAAGTTCGAACTCTTGTGCAAGATTTTCCGCAAGGGCTAACGCGACTAAATCTGCCCAACGTACTGAAATGCCAGAGCAGACTAGGAACCAGCAGTATACGTACGCACAGTCACCAGTGCCATTCACACTCTTGATGGCGGTGTGCCTGTGCCGGGAACCATGAACACTTATAGAAGATAGATAGATAGATAGATAGATAGATAGATAGATAGATAGATAGATAGATAGATAGATAGATAGATAGATAGATAGATAGATAGATAGATAGATAGATAGATAGATAGATAGATAGATAGATAGATAGATAGATAGATAGATAGATAAAGAGGAGGAGGGAAAGGCAGGGATGTTAACCAGAAAGGGGTTCCGGTTGGCTACCCTGCACTGGGGAAGAGGGATTAGGGGACTAAAAGGAGGAAGAGAGAAGGGAAAAAGGCATAACACACTTATAGAAACTTAGAAAAACTTCACTGCACAGCGAAACCTTCAGCACCATGCATGGGCGCGCGTACTGCCCCTGAGGTAAAAACTTAATCGACCGAGTGGAGTTTTGGCTTCCGACATAAGACAGACGATATCGTAGATTTGAGGGTGAGCACTAAAGCGCTGATAACTTAGGAGCAAAATAAGACAGATGACATAACAGAGAAGCGCGTCCTCTGTCTCCTTCTGCCCTGGTTTACAGCTTCTCTCGGCATTACGCTACTCTCAGATCTGCGATCATCAACTAGTGCCAACCGCAGCGGTGGCCTAGTCGCTTGAACATTCGCCTCGCATGCGGGAGGTGCAGGGTTCGATCCCCAGTGCCGCCGGGCACCCACCGGTGATACAATGAGTGCAAGCTTTCCTCTGCCTGGTGCTCGACATCTCTAAGGTGAAATGCTTGGAAAATGGGTCTGGACCCTACCTTGAGTCGAAGAAAAACCTTCTGCCATGGCGCTCCGGCCACAAATGCCCTTGCGCCATAAAAATTCATCATGATCATCATCAACTAGCGCCGCGTACGAATCTTATTAATAGGTGATGTTTTCGTGCGCACTAGCCGGGCGCGTGAATAATAAACAGTAGCTCCTTGAGGCAGGGACCTAGTGCAGGGCTTCAAAGGACATGTGTGGGGATCTTGCATGCACGGAGACCACATGCATATTCCTGCTAAGGCGATGGCTCAGCCACTAAATTTCTTCCTCACTAGCGTTCCTGTATGCGGTCCACATGAAAGAACATCTGCATGTCCCTTTAGGTGCAGCAGACCTCCAACTCAGTCGTAGGCGGTGGTGCCACACTAGCCGTGCCGTCGACTCCCACGGGCGTGGTCAGCCTGCGGCAGCTGTGGCTGTTCGCGTGCAGTCTACTCTTCGCTGGCGCCGCACTATCCCTGGTGTCTGCCGCACTGGCCGTGGTCTCCTGGCGCCTCCTGCACGAGCCGACGGGAGGAATCGAGCTGGCGCGCAACGCGTCCGCCGTGGGGCGCGCGGTGTACGCCGTAGACAACAGGCGCACGACGGCCGTAGTCGAAGCTTCACTGGCGCCGGCTGGTGAGAACGTGCGGGGCAGCCAAGAGGACAACGCGACCAGGACGCCGCTGTTCACTGCGCCCGGGTGCGCGTCGCCGTTCACTGGAGACGATCTGGCGCTGCCTGTAGCATAGCGACGTGGACATCGAAGAGCTATCGTCATCGATGCACAGCAAGCAGTGTTCGGAATACGCCTCAGGACGACCTCGACCGCTGCTTTTCATTGTACACATATTCTTCTGTATTCTCTGCAGGTATCTCTTCAAGGTGACTAGAGACAAGCATTTCTTTCCTTGAATTAGCGCCGGCCACGCTAAAGCGACAGCCTTGTATGATATGCTGTGTGTTCGATTAAAAAAATTGAAGGACGAATGCGGTAGTCGGTAATGCGAAATGTGAGCGCAGCTCTTCATATGCCACCTGCCACCACTGGCAGGTGGCGTACGCGGAACACTGATAGCCACCCGCCGGGACCTTCGCGTGGCAGCCGCCTTCCGGTTGTCGATTCCTGCGCTCTCGCCGTGGCTTGGTGGCGTTTCGCTCTGCTACTGCCTGCCACGCGCCAGCTCTCACACGGCTACACACGTCACCTGTCACGTGGTGTGTTACGCCGACAACGTCGACGTCGCGGAACACGCTCACAAAAAAATACGGAACGGTCAGACATCTGATACGACAGCTCTGCAAAACCACATGGATTTACACCTTATTAGCGATGCTTTTACTATACTGAATGCTTTTTTTTAAAAAAATACTGAATGCTTTTACTCTAAGTCGAGGCTTCCCGCTTGCGACTGAGATTTTCTGGAGGGTGAACTTGGGCAGAGGTGCGTTAGAGGGTTGCGTTGGGTGAGTGGGCAGTCTCCTAGCTAGGGTGGTGGAGAGGTGGCTGGTGGTTCTGTACGGCAGCTGGCTTATTATCCGCTGTGTCTTTCAATTCGATTTTTCCGTCGAGTTTTTGTTCCGCTGCTGCGTGGATTTCTAGTGAGTGGACACCATGTGGAGATAAGTAGGTTCATTCCAGACAGGTGTAAAAAGGGAGTAAGCTGTCATCTATCTAGCGCACTCCATTTTATGAAAGGGGGTGGTATAGAGGACCGTCTACCCCCTTTTTAGTCCCGTATAGGCGTATTCGTGTTTAGGGTGTATGTTGGCGGTGAATGGCGCTCCTTAAGGGGGGGGGGGGGTGGAGGGTACAGTAGCAGTGCCTTCGCAGTAAAAAATAAAAACATGATGTCACAGCTTTGATGCGTTTATTCTTTTGGTAAACGCATTGGTGCCCCCCGGCATGGGAAGTACCCGTGCTCATCCTACGGTGCGCACGTACTGATTCCAGAAAGCAAGCAGGTCATCGACGACATGCGCAGGGAGTGCTGCCCCTTCGGTGTTGCGAAGGCATGCCTGTGAGCCCGAGAGAAAAAAAAAACTTTTTTTTTTGCCGGCGGCAATTCATCTTCATTCACCGTTAAAGACCTCAAATTACTTCTTCTTTGCACTGGGTGCGTTCATGCTATATACGAGTACAAAAAATGCGGTTTAATTCGTGCTACGCCTAGATTACTGCACTGCTGGAATGAATGCATTCTGTTCAGTTTTTTTTTATCTCAATCTTACAGAAGCAATTCCGCACAAAAAAGGACTAACTAAAGAAACCGTTATGCACTGTTTTGGTAATCCGCTGCTGTGGCTTAGTGGTTAGGGCGCTCAGCTACTGATCCTGAGTACCCGGGTTCGAACCCGACCGCGGCGGCTGTGTTTCGATGGCGGCGAAACGCAGAAGGCGCCCCTGTGCTACGTGATGTCAGTGCACGTTAAAGACGGTAATAATAATAATAATAATAATAATAATAATAATAATAATAATAATAATAATAATAATAATAATAATAATAATAATAATAATAATAACAATAATAATAATAATAACAACAATAATAATAACAATAATATTAACAATAATATTAACAATAATAATAATAATAATAATAATAATAATAATAATAATAATAATAATGTTTTTTTTGGGAAAGGAAATGGCGCAGCATCTGTCTTATATATCGTTGGACACCTGAACCGTGCCGTAAGGGAAGGGATAAAGGAGGGAGTTAAAGAAGAAAGGAAGAAAGAGGTGCCGTAGTGGAGGGCTCCGGAATAATTTCGACCACCTGGGAATCTTTAACGGGCACTGACATATCGCACAGCACACGGGCGCCTTAGCGTTTTCCCTCCATAAAAACGCAGCCGGCACGGTCGGGTTCTAACCAGGGAACCCCGGATCAGCAGCCGAGCGCTCTAACCACTGAGCCACCGCGGCAGGTAGTTAAAGATGCCCAGGTGGTCTAAATTATTCCGGAGCCCTCCACTACGGCACTACTTTCACTCCTTCCTTCCCTTACGGCGCGGTTCAGGTGTCCGCCGAGATGTGAGACAGATACTCTGCCGTTTCCTTTCCCCAACAACCAATTTAATTTTAACTGTTTTCGTTACATCAGCTGTAAGCACCCACTTTCCAATAATGTCAGCGTTCCATGTGAGGTCAATAATAATAATAATTGGTTTTGGGGGAAAGTAAATGGCGCAGTATCTGTCTCATATATCGTTGGACACCTGAACCGCGCCGTAAGGGAAGGAATAAAGGAGGGAGTGAAAGAAGAAAGGAAGAAGAGGTGCCGTAGTGGAGGGCTCCGGAATAATTTCGACCACCTGGGGATCTTTAACGTGCACTGACATCGCACAGCACACGGGCGCCTTAGCGTTTTTCCTCCATAAAAACGCAGCCGCCGCGGTCGGGTTCGAACCAGTCGGGCGGATGCAAGTAACAAAGACGCTAGCGTTGCTTAGTGAGTATATATATAGACTTTTCCTGCAATCTACGAGCCAGCCACTCACACAAACTATCACACAAGATGAGAACGAACGCGGACACTACAAACACGTGCAACCACGGGAATTAGCACTTGCGGGGAAGGCTCTGATAGCGTGCTCGAACCAAAAAGAGAACAAACACATCACTAAGAAAGAAAGGCTGCGTGTTCCAGAAGGAGAAAAAGCTGCAGCGTTTTCATCGGGTTTCTGTGTGGTCACCTCGCGCGGATATTGTGCATTAATATTCGGATAAAATTCATCTCTCGCATGATGTATTTTACATAAAACTTCGCTTTCCTCATTGTGATTGACTGCGTACGAAATTAGCGCCAGTTTTTTCACCAACGCTCTTGTTAGTGTCGCACTAATTGCGAACTATTACATGAGCAAGTGCTCTTTGAGTGAGATACAAGACTTGCATTCCAGGTGGCAGGTGGCTATTGGAGATATCTGCTGCTGCAGCAGCCGGCCTCACCACTTCGGCAGACGTCGTTGATGCTACTCGCGCCTATTCTTTCAACGCTTTCTTTGGAATAATCTCTTTCTGCAAGCTCTTTTGTCAGCGTGCGGCAATGATAATATCTCTCTTGGAGCCAGTCGTCAGGCCCGTATACTTTCCTTCTGTTCCTTCGATCTCAGCAGCAGCAGCAGTCACGTGACAGCAGCAGCAGCGCCGTCGGCTCCCACCGGCACAAATTGCCTCAACGCGCCGCGCTTCCGCTACCCATACTGTTACCTAAAAGGTGTGGGTTCGAATCCTAAACAAACCTATACCTTTCCGCGAGAGTTTCCGTTCTAAGACAGCCGGAGAAATTAAGGGAGGTGAAAATGTATACCGTTAAATTATACATCAGAGGCTGGGGCGTCCGAGCTTACGTGCCGACGACTTCATGGGGGCGATGGAGTGGCTCCGGAGTTGGGCTCGAGCGGTTGCTGGCAGAAGCTGCACGCCGTCGGGCTTCGGCGCTGAAGGCCCTCTTGGCGAACGATGTCGTCCTGAGCGTGCCTCTTCCGTACTGCTTCTCGATTTTTATATCCTCTTCTCCACACTCCCTAGGGGGAGGACGCCCACGCCGGAGGGGAAGGAGGGGGGGCTAGGGCTTTCACTTGGGCGCACAAACATACCACCGCACTTATTGTCTCGCCCCCCTCACGTGTTGAGTCCGAGGGAAAGAAGGTTGTCTTCGCGGTAGCGCATAGCGTCGGCTGTGGTACGGCGCGCTCTGGCCCGCTGACAGTTCCCTTGTCCTGGAATGTGCCCGGGAGGGCCGCCCCTGAAACCGCCACGCCAATTGGGGAGGATAAAGCCTGTTTCCCCGCGGCGGCGGCGGCGGGTCCGGTTGGGTCCGGTTGGGCTTAAATCCCTTCGTTCTGGTTGTCACTCTCAACGAGCATGGCTGGGTAATTGATGATGCCTGTCATCTGGGTCTCCGTCTACGCCGCGCCGTCGAACGTGGAACCTCGTAGCACACACAAGGAATGTCACACTCGCTCACCCTCCAGAAGAATGTTCTCCGAACATTTGAGTCCCTGCAGCTCCCCTTGTCTTTCTGAATCGCCTCGCACAGTGCGTCCGACAAAACACTTTTCGCTGCACTCAACACCACTGCACAACACCATATGCCTCCGCTGTCATAACTGGCGTCTCCAGGGGCAGCACTGATCTTCTTTTACAGATAAACATGAAACTCAGCACCCAAGCCTCTCCTTTCTAGTCCAAACTGGAAGAAATAAATTTACCACAGTTACAAAGGAGCTCCCACTTCTAGCACGATCACGGCACAGACAAAATATAGATAACGAAAGGAAGTAGGGCAGGTTCTGCATGCGCTCCGCATGCTCTCCTGTGAAGGTGTTACTTAATGACAGAAAGGTTTAACTACTAACTCCGATAACTTAACACATACGCATATAGCAATGTTATGAGCTGCGGCATTACACAATTCTGACCAGTTCACAACTCCGCTCTGTTTACACCATTAGTCCGACTTAGCTTTCCGATTTCGCAGCGGATATCGGCCTTCATGAGTCATACTAAGTAAGTCTGTGACCCTTTGTCTGCTTTGGGACTCGCGAGGGCTCGTGGCAGGAGCCTCTCCTGGCGTTTTCTGCGCGGCAACCTCGCGCGCTTCTTCTTCTAGCAATGCATGAAGTAAATCCGGTGGCATTCTGGCCGTCACCTCTGGCGCCTGCCGAACAAATGCAGGAGAGGGCGTTTCTTGCGAACTATCTGCGCGCTCCGCTTCACTTCTGCCCCCATCAAAATCCGCGCTTTCCCTTTCCTCATTTCGTGAATACTGAACCTGTGCCGACTTGAGGCGATTTGCGTGTATCCTTATCAAGCGCCGGTTCACGTCTCGGACTCTGAAGTTTACCGGAGAAAGCTTCTCGACAACCTCGCACGGTCCTCTCCACTTCGTCTGGAACTTACGAGCTAGCCCAATCTGCCTTTGGCAGTTTTCAATGTACACGCTGTCCCCCACATTAAACGGCGCGTCTCTAGCACTGCGATCGTGCACCTCCTTCCTGCGCTTCGCCGCTTTCTTTAAGGCCTCCTTTGCGATGTCCCTCGCCACTTGCAAGCGCGATTCTAGCTCCACCTTATAGTCGTCCAGTGAAGCGTATGGGACACGACGGGGGCCCTCTGGCACTTCACTAGGCTGGTCCGGGTCTCGGCCGTAGAGAAGAAAGAATGGCGATTCGCCCGTGCTCTCGTGTGCTGCGGAATTGTAGGCAAACATTGCATACGGGAGCCACAAGTCCCAGTCCCGCTGGTCGCGCGAAACAAAATGCGACAGGAACCCGGCCACGGTTTGGTTCAGTCGCTCCACCGCGCCGTTGCAAGCCGGATGGTACGGTGTTGTCTGCTTCTTAGCGATCTTAAGCAGCTCGCAAACTCTCCTCATTAGCTGCGACACGAAGTTCGTTCCCCGATCTGTCAAGAGTTGCCTCGGGGGTCCATGTCGGAGCACGATCTGTTCGACAAATGCTCTTGCAACCGTGTCTGCCTTCTGATCTGGGAGTGCTACCGCTTCCGCGTATTTTGAAAGGTGATCGACAAATACTAAAATGTACTTGTTTCCGGAAGTGGTCGTGGGCAATGGGCCCATTATGTCCATACCTGTCCGCTCGAAGGGAGCCGAAACCTCAGAGAACGGCTGAATTGGAGCTGGTCTTCGTCCCTTGGGTGTTTTTCTTTCGAGACAGGAATGACACTTCGCACAGTAGTCTCTAACATCCTGTCGCATGCCACTCCAAAAGTACAAACGCTCCACACACCTGCGTGTCTTCGCTACGCCAAAATGACCGGCGCATGGCGCATCGTGAAACGCGCGAAGAACCCTTTCTGTCCACGACCGAGGTATGACGACTCTCTCCCAAGCGGTTTTCTCTGGTCTCCCTTTCCTGGTTGGCCTCGTGCGCCGACACAGGGTGCCGTCTTTGTCAATGAAATAACTTAGCTGTTCGGGGTGAGACGGTGCGCCCTCTAAGCTTTCGATTATTCGCTTCAGGTCAGGATCTTTGCACTGCTCTGTGCGTAATTCGGCGGGGTTGACTACGGGGACAAACTCATCTATAGCTGCCACGGCAGCTGTGCGGCTGAGTGCATCAGCATTCAGATGTGTCTTTCCTGACTTGTGCTGAACTTCAAAGAAGTATTCCTGCAGGTGTAGATTCCATCTAGCGAGTCGCGAGCTAGGGTCCCTGACACTCATCACCCATTTCAGAGGATGGCAGTCTGTGACTAGCTTGAATTTGCGGCCGTAAAGGTAGCATCTGAAGTGCTTTACTGCCCAGACAACGGCGAGGCACTCCCTTTCCGTAGCTCCGTACTTTTGCTCTGTGGGGCTCAGCTGTCGGCTAGCAAAAGCAACGGGATGTTCTTTGCCCTCGATAACCTGAGATAGCACGGCACCAACTGCGAACTTTGACGCCTCTGTGGCCATAACGAAGGGCAAATTAAAATCCGGGTGGCGCAACAGCGGTGCACTCATTAGCTTCCTTTTCAGGGCCCCAAAAGCATTCTCCGCGTTTTCGTCCCAGCGAAAGGCGACATTTTTGGCTGTTAAGGCGGTGAGCGGCTTAGCGAGCTTGGCGAACTCCTCTATGTGCCTTCGGTAGTAACCGATCAGGCCGAGAAACTGCCGGACCTGGCGGACGCTAGTCGGGGATGGAAAATCCGAGACACACCTTAGTTTCTCAGGTTCCGGTCGCACGCCGTCAGCTGAAACAACGTGCCCGAGGTATTTCACCTCGTTTTTGAGGAATTGGCACTTAGAGGGCTTCAGCTTGAGACCCGCTCCTCTTAGTCGCACCAAAACCTGCTCAATATCGCGCAAATGGTTCTCAAAACTGTCACTGTATATGATAATGTCATCCATATACACGAAGCACAGCCTCCCCAGAAGACCTGCCAGGATAACATCAGCGGTTCTCTGCCAGACAGCAGGGCTGTTGGCCAGACCCATCGGCATTCTTTTCCATTCATAGTGCCCTGAGGGCGTGTTGAATGCCGTTTTCTCGGCATCTGCCGGATTCATTGCTATCTGCCAGAATCCCGCCGCCATGTCCACTACCGTGAAGTACCTGGCAGAGCCCAGCTGAGAAAGCGTCTCCTGTATATTGGGGATGGGGTATGGATCGATGCGAGTTACGGCATTTAGTTTGCGGTAGTCCACTACCAATCGATACGAGCCATCTGGCTTTTCCACCAATAGTGCTGGTGCTCCCCAGGGTGACTTTGAGTGTTCGACAATGCCGCGATCAATCAGGTCCTGCACCTGCCGCTCCATCTCCTCACGTTGGGAGTAAGGAATCCTGTACGCACGCTGGTAAACGGGCGATGAAGTGCCGGTTTCTATCCTGTGCTTTATAACGCCACAGCAGCCCAAATCCAGGTTGGACGCGGCGAATACTTCCGAGTAGTCGTTCAGCAAACCAGCCAGAGCCTCCCTCTCCCTGGATTTTACGTGAGAAAGATCGAACGACACCTTTGGAGCAGCCGAAGGACTAGCGTGCTCTACAGTTGCGAGTACCGTATCGGTGGGCTCACGTTTCTCTATCGCAGAGGTGAAGAAAGCCAATGTTTTGTACTTGGGAAGGCTCAGTGGCTGCTGGCTACAGTTAACCACCCGTAGGGGCACTCTGTGGGCGTCATTAACTGTCACGAGGCACGCGGCTGCCTTCAGGCCATTGCTGAGAGAGTCGACCGGCTCAAGCACTCCCACGGCGCCGCTTTCTACATCTGAAGGCACAAACGCGTACAAAATGTGCTCCGACCAAGGAAGGACGACCGCCTCATCGACCAGCCTGACGGCAACCCGCGAATATACCTTCTCCAATGATCCCACTGTTTGACGGGTGTCAATATCGGTAATGCGAATCTCAGCCCCTCTCCTGTTCAAAAACGGAACTTTTGATCCGCCCGCATTAACCTCTTCCTCAGAGAATGAGACTACTACCTTCCCTTTTCTCAAAAAATCCTGCCCTAATATACCTGACACTCCGTTTGGCAGAGACACCGTGTCTGGGCATACGTAGCAGGGGTGCTCCAATGCAATTCCGCCGAGAGAGAAGTGTAACCGGTAGAGTCCACTTATGCCAAGAGGATCCCCCGTTATGCCTACAAATTTGGTTGCCATACCACCAGACGCTTCCAACACCTCGCGGTCCCCCTTCCTTCGAAGCGTGTTAAAACTGCTCTCCTTAAGCAATGTCACCTTTGACCCCGTATCTATCAACAATTCCATGCAACAACCATTTAACTTGCAACGCACAACAGGGCATGCCTCGTCGGCCACACAAACTACCACCACCTCATCATCCACTGC